>NC_041386.1:586011135-586013382 GCF_002162155.2 Triticum dicoccoides
AGTAGTAGCCAAGGAATCGCTCGATCGGGTTCAGTTAATAGCCATCGATCGATCGCTCGGGTTTAGTAACGCGTAGCCTGCAGTGCAATCGCTCGGGATCAGTTAGAGCCCAACGCCTCGCTCGGGTTCAGTTAGAGCCAATGCCTTGCACACACGCGCGTATGTGTATGAGAGAAACGCGCGTCGCTCGGCTCCCGATCTCCCACTGTAACCGGGAACTCCCCGAAATTTTCCTCCCGCTCGCTTCTACCACGGTTTTTTCCGTCATGGACGGCCCGAAAATGTCATGCAGCTGCGTCTCCGGCCCGCCCAGGATGAAAAGCCCATTTTCTGTCATGCTTTTTTGTCATAGAAGTAGGAGCCCACCACATCTATGATGATACTGGGTTTTGTCACAATTATCGGCATAGAAGTGTCATATGTATGACAGAAAAAAATTTCGTTCGGCCCAAAATGTCACGGATGTGTCTTTTTTTTGTAGTGTTTGACTGATCCATTTTGAACTTGTTCAAAACTTTATCAAGGTATGTGCTTTGTGAAATTCCTATTAAGTGTCTTGATCTATCTCTATAGATCTTGATGCCCAACATATAAGGAGCTTCACTGAGGTCTTTCATTGAATTTTTTTATTCAAGTATGCTTTTATGCTATCCAGAAATTCTACATCATTTCCAATCAACAATATGTCATCCACATATAATATTAGAAATGCTACAGTGTTCCCACTCACTTTCTTGTAAATATAGGCTTCTCCGAAAGTCTGTATAAAACCATATGCTTTGACCACCTCATCAAAGCGTATATTCCAACTCCGAGATGCTTGCATCAGTCCATAGATGGAGCGCTGGAGCTTGCACACTTTCTTAGCACCTTTAGGATCAGCAAAACCTTCTGGTTTGTCAGTGTACAAAAATAGGGGTGCATATTTGTACCCCTTGTTCCTGTGCACGGGCAGTCAGAGTCGTGCCCACGGCCACACCAAGCAGAACGATGGAGGTGAGCCAAGGTAAGATCAAAGCCCAAGACAATCAAAGCAACGCAAAGACCAAGACCATAAAGAGCAGAGGGATGAAGCAAGTTCCCCCGGCAACACCCTTGCCGGGTGGCCTCAGCGGCCCTGGCAAGACTCTTGCCGGGATAGCTCGCCCCGCACCAACAGAGCGGGCCACCCTTGAGCCCACGGCCCCCAGTGCCATCATCAGCGTGGGGCCAGGGCTCGGGAAGGCACCCCTGTGGTGGCATGTAGATCTTTGTGAAGACATATTCAAGATCAGACTAGAAGACGACGATTCTCGGCAAGATCCTTGCCGGGGACGACAACACGCCACAGCGAGACCCTTGCCAGGCCACCTGGCAAGGCCCTCGCCAAAGACGTCGGCAAGGCCACCGCCAAGCCCACATCAACCAAGCTTCCACTACCGTTCACATGCCACTGCCAGCCCAACCAGCTGGGCGGGCACCTGCGTGGCAACATGCAGCTCCCAGGCCAACTCATCAAGCGCTTGCGTGGTGGCATGCAGATCTTCGTGAAGGCTCCACCACCGCACCAACTCAGTTGCCTGCCTGCCTACATGGCACCGCACGCATCCCTCGCCGAGGCACGTGTCGAAGCGAGGAGGAGCAGCGATGGACGGGACGGGCCTCGCCCCGTCCCAGATAAAGCAAGGGGACACCTAAGCGATGCATTAAATGCACCTTGTCCTATAATACGAGGGATAACCTCGTGCCACTGTAGACCTTTCCACCTCCTGTGTGCCACTGTGGCAACCCCTTTTTCCTATAAAAGGAGGCCCGAGGCGACCAAGATGGGGATTCGGCTCTTTAGAACCACACACTGACCATAGCTAGTTCGAGAGCTCAAGAACTCTCAGAAATACACCCACCAAAGCAGGACTAGGGTTTTACGCATCCTCGCAGCCCGAACCTGGGTAAACGATCCTTGTGCTGTCTACTAGCCCTGCTCTCCTCGCAACCCTGCGCCCCGGCAACCGCAGTAGGGATTCTTGTGATCCCATAGGTGTCATTTCACACCGACATCCTTGGCGCGCCAGGTAGGGGGCGCAATTGTGAGAATCTGGTCTGGTAGTTAGCCTAGCGGTTCTTCATCGCTTTCGGTTTCTGAGAAGAAGGCGGTTGGCGGAACGACGCCGTCTCGGCGACAGAAAAGCTAAGTCATTCAGAGCCTTGGATTATTTCCTCTTACACTTAAGGTTATCGTCCTTGGAGATCTGGCCTATGTATGGGAAA
>NC_041386.1:586013542-586024073 GCF_002162155.2 Triticum dicoccoides
ACGCTCCTGACTCTGACTCGAGTCAAACTCGATAGTTCGGGCGGCCGCGCTAGGGGCGGTAAGGTGGTTTGCCCGGCAGTAAGCGCACCCGGCAGGCCAATGGGGATCCGTCCCCATGACGCCACCTTGGGTTTACGCGCTGGCAAGCCTACCTAGTTGCGTAGGGTGGACATACAAGGAAAAATTGAACAGGAAAATAACTTGCATGATACTAAAACATGCTGCAGAGTTATGTTACATCAAATTGTTGCTGCGGTTCTAACTAGAGATAGCAATTGTGTTGGTTGTGAACCTGGAGCGGCGATAAAAAACTGGGATGCCTAATCCCGGCGCTGGCCCTCCACCCTCCGAATTCCGCCGACTCGGCTGATGATGGGCTCGATGCGCTCCCTGAGTGGCGCAAGGTCGGTTCCCTCCGGCAAGCTCTCCAGCGCGGCGTCGAAGTCGAGGTCAGGGTACTAGTGTGCCACCTTGGTGAGAACCTTGGTCATGGCACCCTGGCAAAACCTCCAGGACTCGTCGGCCAGTGAGGCCGCCCGGTTGGCGTGGAGCCGCTCCAGAGCGCCGACGACCTTCTCGAAGAACATGGTCAGGCTGCAATTGGCGCTCATGCCTCGCTTCGGGACATACCTCATGTCCGGCATCCCCATGATGGCTAGCTGCCCGGTGGCCTGGTTGGCGACGGTGGCAAGGCGATTGAGCCAACGGTTCTCGCCCTCCATGTGGTCCGCGAAGTTGAGGCCCTCGTTCTTCCGCAGTAGCTTCTCGGCCTCCATCTCCTTGGCCAGAGTCCCCTCTCTGGTTGTGGCCTCCGACAGCACCTTCTCGAGACCCTCCAGCTTCAGCTTGAGGTCTTTGATGGAGTTGTTGGCCTCGGAGAGCTCCCCAGCCTTGCTGACGACTGCACCCTACGCCTTTGTCAGGGCACCGTTGAGCATGTCGTTCTCCTGGGACAGCTTCAGGGCCTGCTCCTTCAGCCTGTCGTGCTCTGCCTCTAGCTCCTCCACCTTGCCGACGTGAACCTGGGCCTAGGCATTGAGTGCCTCCTTGTGCCTCTGCTCCAGCTTGCTGGTCCGCTGCAAGACAAGCTTCTCCACCTCTGCATCCTTGCCACGAAGCATGGCGGCAAGCTTCTCCTCGCGCGCAGCAAGGTCCACCTCCTGGGAGTTCAGCATGGCCTCGCGCTGGGTCCGAGCGGCTTCGGCGGCCTCGACCAAGTTCTTCGCCACCTCCTGATCTTTCTTGACATCGACGAGCTTCATGGTGAGCTCCATGTCGCGCCTGGCCTGCTCACCCTGGGCCGCCTTGAGCTCCTTGTGGACCTTGCGGAACCAGTCCTGCGCCTCGGCAGCGTGCTTCTGGAGGTCCGCCTACACCTTCTCCACCACTGTTGTCCTGGACTTAGCCTTGTCGAGGAGGGCGAGGTGGAGCGCCTGGAGCTTCCGGAAGCTGGTGCCCATGGCGTGGAGGGGCCGCTCTTCCTGCGAGTCGTTGCCGCCAATGATCGGCTCGTCGACAACTTCAAACCCGGCAGCGGCAAGCACCTCATCGTCGAACACCTCTCCCTTAATGGGTGTCCTAGTGCTCGACGCGCCTGGAAGGTGGACGGACAAATTGTCACTCACCCTCAGGTACTTGCCGGAGCCGGAAGCACCAGAGAAGGAAGGTTGTCACCAGCCTCCTCCTCCTCCTCCTCGGCAACGGTCCCGCCGGCTTCCCCGGCAGGTCCCTTGCCGGCCTCCTCAGCGGCAGCCTTGTCGGCCTCCTCGGTGGTCCCCTCGGCGGTGTCCTCGGCAGCGTCTTTGGCGGCCTCCTCGGCGGCGATCCTCTCGGCGTTCGCCTCGGTGGCCTTGGCGACGCCCTCAATGACGACGTCCACGTCCTCTTGGTTCACCAAGAAGGAATCTGGGCGCCGAAGAAGGGGGTGAGGCAAGGCCAGGACCAGGTGTCAAAAAAGGGGGGAGAAGTAAGGACGAACGGCAAACGACTTACCCGTGCCAGTACCCGGCTGGGAAACGGAAGCCCCCTCCCCGCCAACATTTGGCGTCGAGGCAAAGCCGCCGGCGCCCAAGTTCTCCTCCTCCTCCATGTGCGTGGGCCCGGTGCCTGGCGCCCTTGCCGGGGACGCACCCCGGGGTGGCGTGGTCGATGGGGGCGGCATGTTGGGAGTAGCCCTCTGTGGCTCCTCCTGCTGCTACTCTCCTCCTGCGTACCTGACAAGGTCAGCACGAAGGTGCCGTGCCTCTGACACATGTTGACGGGAGAAGAGTGATGAACTTACGCTGGGGGCTCTGCCGGGGGCTGCTGTCCGGGCTGCTCAACACCACCAATGGCGCCCCCGAAGTACCAGATGGGGGCTGGCCACCCGCCGAGACCATGGCCCTCTTTGCTCTCTGGGTCAGCGTCTCCCCGTCCCACGCATGCCGCCCACGTCACGCACACCCCTCCACGCCGCGCCACTCCTGCGGGTCGTAGGAGGCGGAGCGCGCGAAGAATCTTACCATGGTAAAAACTGCCCCACCTGCCGCGCACCGTTTTGGGCCTGGCCCAACAAGTTGTTGCGCTTATGTGTGGCCCAGGCTCGGGGGCTCCTGTCGATGTACAAAAATAGGGGTGCATCTTTGTACCCCTTTTTCCTATGCACGGGCAGTCAGAGCCGCACCCATAGCCACACCAAGCAGAACGAGGGAGGTGAGCCAAGTTAAGATCGAAGCCCAAGACAATCAAAGCAATGCCAAGACCAAGACCACAAAGAGCAGAGGGATCAAGCAACTTCCCCCGGTAAGATCCTTGCTAGGGACGACAACACGCCACGGCGAGACCCTTTCCGGGCCACCCAGCAAGGCCCTCGCCAAAGACGCCGGCAAGGCCACCGCCAAGCCCACGTCAACCAAGCTGCCACTGCCATTCACATGCAGCTACCAGCCCAACTAGCCGGGCAGGCACCTGCGTGGCAACATGCATCTCCTAGGCCAACTCATCAAGCGCCTGCATGGCGGCATGCAGATCTTCGTGAAGGCTCCACCATCGCACCAACTGAGCTGCCTACCTGCTTACATGGCACCGCACGCATCCCTGGCCGAGGCGCGTGTCAAAGCGAGGAGGAGCGGCGACGGACGGGACGGGCCTCGCCCCCGTCCCCGATAAAGCAAAGGGACACCTAAGTGATGCATTAAATGCACCTTGTCCTGTAATACGAGGGATAACCTCGTGCCACTATAGACCTTTCCACCTCCTGTGTGCCACTGTGGCAACCCCTTTTTCCTATAAAAGGAGGCCCGAGGCGACGAGGATGGGGATTCGGCTCTTTCGGACCACACGCTGACCATAGCTAGTTCGAGAGCTCAAGAACTCTCAGAAATACACCCACCAAAGCAGGACTATGGTTTTACGCATCCTCGCGGCCCGAACCTGGGTAAATGATCCTTGTGCTGTCTACTAGCCCTGCCCTTCCTCGCAACCCTGCGCCCCGGCAACCATAGTAGGGATTCTTGTGATCCCATTGGTGTCGTTCCACACCGACAGGTTGCATCATATAGAACTTTTATTTAAGAAATCAATTAAGGAATGCAGTTTTGACGTCCATTTGCCAGATTTCATAATCATAAAATGCGAAAACTGCTAACATGATTCGGACAGACTTGAGCATCACTACGAGTGAGAAAGTCTCATCGTAGTCAACTCCTCGAACATGTTGAAAACCTTTCGCGACAAGTTGAGCTTTGTATACAGTAACATTACCATCAACGTGAGTCTTCTTCTTGAAGATCCATTTGTTCTCTATGGCTCGCCGATCATCAGGCAAGTCCACCAAAGTCTATACTTTGTTCTCATACATGGATCCTATCTCAGATTTCATGGCCTCAAGCCATTTATCAGAATCTGGGCTCATGATAGCTTCTTCATAGTTCGTAGGTTCGTCATGGTCACTCTGGTGCGGATCGTGCTCTGGTTGACCTACGAGGTTCGGTAGTAACTTGATCGGAAGTTTCATGATCATCATCATTAGCTTCCTCTCTAGTTGGTGTAGGCATCACGGGAACATTTTTGTGATGAGCTACTTTCCAATTCGAGAGAAGGTACAATTACCTCATCAAGTTCTACTTTCCTCCCACTCACTTCTTTCGTGAGAAACTCCTTCTCTAGAAAGCTTCCATTCTTGGCAACAAAGATCTTGCCCTTGGATTTGTGGTAGAAGTTGTACCCAATTGTTTCCTTAGGGTATCCTATGAAGGCACACTTCTCCGATTTGGGTTCGAGCTTATCAGGCTGAAGCCTTTTGACATAAGTGTGGCAACCCCAAACTTTAAGAAACGACAGCTTAGGTTTCTTGCCAAACCATAGTTCATACGGTGTCGTCTCAACAGATTTAGATGGTGCCCTATTTAACGTGAATGCAACAGTCTCTAATGCGTAACCCCAAAATGATAGTGGTAAATCAGTAGGAGACATCATAGATCGCACCATATCTAATAAAGTGCAGTTGCGACGTTCGGACACACCATTACGCTACGGTGTTCCACATGGCATGACTTGTGAAACTATTCCACATTGTTTTAAATGAAGGCCAAACTCGTAACTGAAATATTCGCCTCCGCGATCAGATCGTAGAAACTACGATGATTCTCCACTACACTCTGAAATTCTTTGAACTTTTCAAATGTTTCAGACTTGTGTTTCATTGAGTAGATATACCCATATCTGCTTAAATCATTTGTGAAAATCATAAAATAATGGTACCCGCCGCGAGCTTCAACACTCATCGGAGCGCATACATCGGTATGTATTATTTCCAATAAGTCATTAGCTCGCTCCGTTGTTCCGGAGAACAGAGTTTTAGTCATCTTGCCCATGAGGCATGGTTCACAAGTATCAAATGATTCATAATCAAGTGATTCCAAAAGTCCATCTGCATGGAGTTTCTTCATCCACTTTACACCAATATGACCTAAACAGTAGTGCCACAAATATGTTGAACTATCATTATCAACCTTGCATCTTTTGGCATCAATATTATGAATATGTGTATCACCATAATCGAGATTCAACAAAAATGGACCACTCTTCAAGGGTGCATGACCATAAAAGAGATTACTACAATCTGTCACCGCTATTTTGGGTTGGTGCAAAGATTCCTTGGCGTTGTGCCGCATATTGACGCCGTAAAGAGGTCGGCGTGCATAGAGGGTGCGCGGATGGCTCTTGCCCGTGTTAAGACATACTGGGCAGAGATGGACGCCGCCGCTATTGCAACCTGGGGTCCGGCCGTAGGCCAGGTCTCTTCCGAGCACTATTTTGAAAAAGTTCTAGAAGGCGCTCGTCTAATAGAGGCTCAGTGCTCAAATAGTATCATGTTCGAGTGACATGTATCCCAATTTGTAAAAACAATGCTATTTGGCTTATAAAGGGCTGTGTTCATACTTTTGCCTAAAAGTATTATGATGCCTCCTGTGCGGCCGTTTTATGTATGTATATAACCTGAAAGTTTGCAGTCGTCGGCTGCAGCCCCCACGCATATAATGCGGGGGTGTTCGGAAAAGCGCGTATTCACACTTGATCCAATGTCTTGGTCCATTAAGGAGGTGACACTAGTAGAAAAAGGGGCTATGGTCCAGGCCGCCTCAGCCCATTAGTCCGGGTTCAGTCTAGTACCGGGACCAATGTGGGCATTGGTCCCGGTTCGTGAGCCCAGGGGGCCGGCCGGGCCACGTGGGCCATTGGTCCCGGTTCGTCTGGACCTTTTGGTCCCGGTTGGTGGGACGAACCGGGACCAAAGGGCCTCCCTCCTGGCCCACCACCATTGGTCCCGGTTGGTGGCTTGAACCGGGACCAAAGGCTCCCCTTTAGTCCCGGCTCATGTCACCAACCGGGACCAATGAGGTGCCTATATATACCCCCTCGCGCAAGAGCAGAGCACAATGCTCTGTTTTTTCTGGCCGAGGGGGAGAGGCCTTTGTGGTGCTCTAGCTCACCTCCTATGCACATGAGGTGTTCGATGGAATGCCCGAGCCACACTACTTAAGCTTTCTCCTCTCGAAGCTCGACCTCCAAGCTCCATTTTCCTCGAGATTTGTCTAGATTTAGCGGTCCGTCACGCCCCGTCCCCGTCTTCATCGCCGTCGATCACCCGCGCCGATCTCATCACCGACACCACCGTGGTGAGCCTCTTATTCTTATCTTCTTTCTGAAAGGAAAAATATTCTTACTTGTATGTTTAGATAGATACTTGTATCATTTTCTTACATTTATTATTGCATCTTATATAGTGCGATGGTTTTGGTATCTGCCCCCGTCGGCCCTCGTCCTGTCTATGATTCGGATTTGGTATGTATATTATCTTTATAACTATTGGTTCATTTATTGTTTATGAAAATTATGCCGACCAACGTGACATAGATTTTATTTATCTAGGATGTATGTGAATCGGAAATGCCAACCGACCTTGTCGAGAGGTTAAATTTAGTTGAAGAAGAAAACAATTTGTTGAAGGAAAAAATAAAAAAAATTGAGGAGGAGAAGATGATATTGGAGTTGCATGTTGCGGATGTCATCGATGATCACAAGATCAAGATGGATGCAATGCGCTTGAAGATTAGAAAGATTAGAAAATATGCCATTCATAGCAAGGCTTGGTATCATTATGCCGTTGGATCAATTGTTACCTTGGTTGCGATTATGATCGCATTTGTTTTCGCATTGAAATGTTTTACATAGTTTCAATGTATGGTTTAATTAATTAGATGCTCTGGAGAGCTATATGTTGTTAGATGAGAACTATGTATGCACTTTGGTTTTAATGTGATGATGAACTTCTATTAATTTGGACACTTCATTAAATATAATGCACGCAGATGAACCGGCAATGGATGTACGGTGACAGACACACCTGCGAGTACATTAAGGGCGTGCATGAGTTTCTCGATGCGGCTGAGGCAAACAAGCAGAATGGTTTTATGTGTTGTCCATGCACTGAATGTGGGAATACGAGGTCTTACTCTAACCGGAAAATCCTTCACTCCCACCTGCTTTACAAGGGTTTCATGCCACACCATAATGTTTGGACGAGGCACGGAGAAATAGGGGTTATGATGGAAGACGGCGAAGAAGAAGAGTACGATGACAACTATGTGCCCCCTGAATACGGTGATGCTGCAACGGGGGGAGCTGGTGAAGATCAAGAGGAACCAGACGATGATGTGCCCAATGATGCTGCCACGGGTGAAGCTGCTGAAGACCAAGAGGAACCAGACGATGTGCCCGATGATGATGATCTCCGCCGGGTCATTGTCGATGCAAGGACGCAATGCATTAGTCAAAAGGAGAAGCTGAAGTTCGATCGCATGTTAGAGGATCACAAAAAAGGGTTATACCCCAATTGCGAAGATGGCAACACAAAGCTCGGTACCGTACTGGAATTGCTACAGTGGAAGGCAGAGAATGCTATGGCTGACAAAGGATTTGAGAAGCTACTGAAAATATTGAAGAAGAAGCTTCCAAAGGATAACGAATTGCCCGACAGTACATACGCAGCAAAGAAGGTCGTATGCCCTCTAGGATTGGAGGTGGAGAATATACATGCATGCCCTAATGACTGCATCCTCTACCGCGGTGCATACAAGGATCTGAACGCATGCCCGGTATGCGGTGCGCTGCGGTATAAGATCAGACAAGATGACCCCGGTGATGTTAACGGCGAGCCCCTCAGGAAGAGGGTTCCTGCGAAGGTGATGTGGTATGCTCCTATAATACCACGGTTGAAACGTCTGTTCAGAAATGAAGAGCATGCCAAGTTGATGCGATGGCACAGTGAGAACCGAAAGAAAGATGGGAAGTTGAGAGCACCCGCTGACGGGTCGTAGTGGAGAAAAATCGAGAGAAAGTACTGGGATGAGTTTGCAAAGGACCCAAGGAATGTATGGTTTGCTTTAAGCGCGGATGGCATTAATCCTTTCGGGGAGCAGAGCAGTAATCACAGCACCTGGCCCGTGACTCTATGTATGTATAACCTTCCTCCTTGGATGTGCATGAAGCGGAAGTTCATTATGATGCCAGTTCTCATCCAAGGCCCTAAGCAACCCGGCAACGAAATTGATGTGTACCTAAAGCCATTAGTTGAAGAACTTTTACAGCTGTGGAATGGAAACGGTGTACGTACGTGGGATGAGCACAGACAGGAGGAATTTAACCTTAAGGCGTTGCTGTTCGTGACCATCAACGATTGGCCCGCTCTCAGTAACCTTTCAGGACAGACAAACAAAGGATACCACGCATGCACGCACTGTTTAGATGACACTGAAAGTATATACCTGGACAAATGTAGGAAGAATGTGTACCTGGGCCATCGTCGATTTCTTCTGACCAACCATCAATGTCGAAAGAAAGGCAAGCATTTCAAAGGCGAGGCAGATCACCGGAAGAAGCCCGCCATGCGCACCGGTGATCACGTGCTTGCTATGGTCAATGATTTACCCTACGTCATCTTTGGAAAGGGTCCCGGTGGACTAGCTATTCCGAATGACGCTGAGGGACACGCACCCATGTGGAAGAAGAAATCTATATTTTGGGACCTACCCTACTGGAAAGACCTAGAGGTCTGCTCCTCAATCGACGTGATGCACGTGACGAAGAACCTTTGCGTGAACCTGCTAGGCTTCTTGGGCGTGTATGGGAAGACAAAAGATACGCCGGAGGCACGGGAGGACCTGCAACGTTTGCACAAAAAAGACGACATGCCTCCGAAGCAGTATAAAGGTCCTGCCAGCTACGCTCTTACGAAAGAAGAGAAAGAAATCTTCTTTGAATGCCTGCTCAGTATGAAGGTCACGACTGGCTTCTCGTTGAATATAAAGGGAATAATAAATATGCCAGAGAAAAAGTTTCAGAACCTAAAGTCTCATGACTGCCACGTGATTATGACGCAACTGCTTCCGGTTGCATTGAGAGGGCTTTTACCGGAAAACGTCCGATTAGCCATTGTGAAGCTATGTGCATTCCTCAATGCAATCTCTCAGAAGGTGATCGATCCAGAAATCGTACCAAGGCTAAGGAGTGATGTGGCGCAATGTCTTGTCAGTTTCGAGCTGGTGTTCCCACCATCCTTCTTCAATATCATGACGCACGTCCTAGTTCATCTAGTCGACGAGATTGTCATTCTGGGGCCCGTATTTCTACACAATATTTTCCCCTTTGAGAGGTTCATGGGAGTCCTAAAGAAATATGTCCGTAACTGCGCTAGGCCAGAAGGAAGCATCTCCATGGGCCATCAAACAGAGGATGTTATCGGGTTTTATGTTGACTTCATTCCTGGCCTTAACAAGATAGGTCTCCCTAAATCGCGGTATGAGGGGAGACTGACTGGAAAAGGCACTCTTGGAAGAGACTCAATAATATGCAGGGACGGATATTCTTGGTCTCAAGCACACTACACAGTTCTACAGAACTCTACCTTGGTGACCCCGTATGTCGATGAACACAAGAACAGTCTGCGCTCCAAACACCCGGAGCAATGCGACGACTGGATTACATGTGAACACATCAGGACTTTCAGTAGTTGGTTGGAAACACGTCTCAGAGGTGACAACACTGTTTGTGATGAGTTGTACTTGTTGTCCAGGGGACCATCTTTGACTATATTGACTTACAAAGGATACGACATAAATGGGAATACATTTTACACGATCGCCCAAGATCAAAAGAGCACCAACCAAAACAGCGGTGTCCGCTTTGATGCAGCAACCGAGAGCTGAAAGGACAGATATTATGGTCACATAGTGGACATATGGGAACTTGACTACGGACCTGATTTTAAGATCCCTTTGTTTAAGTGCAAATGGGTCATTCTGTTTGGCGGCGGCGTACAGGTAGACCCACAGTACGGAATGACAACAGTGGATCTGAAAAATCTTGGGTACACTGACGAACCGTTCGTCCTAGCCAATGATGTGGCACAGGTTATCTATGTGAAGGACATGTCTACCAAACCGAGAAAAAGAAAAGATAAGGAAGGGAATACATCATACGATGAGCCAAAGCGCCACATAGTTCTTTCAGGAAAGTTTTTATAAAAGCAAAAGGAATCAATTAAAAAGTTTTTATAAACCTCTAGTATTTTTGAAACTAAACTTATATAAAATTTATGCAACTTAAATTCAGAAAGTATTTTTTGTTCAACACATTAATAGCAAAAAGAATTTAATAGCAAAAAAATAACAAAATTTGTTTTTGATTAAAACAGATATTAAAAATAACCTAAAATTACCAAATAGAGTATAATGATAAAACACTGTAATATTAAGTAGCAGGAAAAAGAATCACTCAAAAATCTAACTTCATAGTAAAGTTATTCATAAACTAGTGATTCACATACATTTTAAAACTATAAGTATTTAGTACAAATAAAAAATAAAAAGCAAAAATGAAAACAAAAGAAGAAAACAAAAAAATTCAAATTTTAAAACTAATGGCACTAACAGTAAGTTTATAATTTTTGTGACCTAAAAGAAAAAATAAATCACTAAAAACTATAATTATT
>NC_041386.1:586024131-586024711 GCF_002162155.2 Triticum dicoccoides
TTAAAATTTAAAACTAATGGCACTAACAGAAAGTTTATAATTTTTGTGACCTAAAAGCAAAAAGAAATCACTAAAAAACTGTAAGTATTTAGTTTTAAGTAGAAATAAAAAATAAATAGAAAAAAAATCTAATTTTATAGTAAAGTTATTCATAAACTAGTGATTCACACAAATTTTTAAAAATTCAAATTTAAACTATTTAAAATTTAAAACTAATGGCACTAATAGAAAGTTTATAATTTTTGTGACCTAAAAGCAAAAAATAAAAAACCAAAAAAATGTAGAAATAAAAAAGAAAAAAAATGCCACCTACTGGGCCTCCACGGCCTGAATACGACTAGAAACCCTACATGGGCCAGGATTCAGGCCCGCAGCAGGCCCAGTAGGCCCACAGGCGTTGCAATGACAGGTTAGGCCCGAAAGCCTGCAGTTGAGAGGAGCTCAGGAGGGTGGGCGCAGCAGCGCTTATAAACCACTCCCGAGCCCTCTCAACTAGCGATGTGGGACTAAACTTTTGGACGCGGGGCGCACAAGGGCATTGGTCCCGGTTGGTGGCACCAACCGGGACTAAAGGGGGCAT
>NC_041386.1:586025010-586025645 GCF_002162155.2 Triticum dicoccoides
CCCCGAGCTCCGCCGTCCGCCGCCGCCGAGCGCGCCCTGCCGTCGCCCTCACCCTCGCCGACCCCGACCCCGGCCGCCCGCGTCTCCTCCCCGATCCCTCCGGGAGAGGTAGCTAGCTACCGCCCCATCCTCTCCTTCCTTCCTTAATGTGTTCATAGATTTTTTTTCTATTTTTTCTAATGTATATGTGTATGTCTAATGTATATGTATATTTTTTTTCTGTTTTTTAGAAAAATTAGGATTTTTTCTGGTTTTTTAGAAAAATTAGGATTTTTTCTGTTCATAAAATGTATATGTGTATGTGAACAATGTATATGTATATTTTTTCTAATGTATATGTCTATTTTTTCTGTTCATATATGTGTATATGTGTATGTGAACAATTAGGATTTTTTCTATTTTTTTCTTCTGTTTTTTAGAAAAATTAGGATTTTTTCTGTTCATAAAATGTATATGTGTATGTGAACAATGTATATGTCTATTTTTTCTGTTCATATATGTCTATTTTTTCTTTTCATATATGTGTATATGTGTATGTGAACAATTAGGATTTTTTCTATTTTTTTCTGTTTTTTAGAAAAATTAGGATTTTTTCTGTTCATAAAATGTATATGTGTATGTGAACAATGTATATG
>NC_041386.1:586025655-586032182 GCF_002162155.2 Triticum dicoccoides
GTCCCCGAGCCCCCGAGCTCCTGCCCCGCGCGCCCCAGAGCTCCGCCGTCCGCCGCCGCCGAGCGCGCGCCGCCGACGCCGTCGCCCTCGCCGACCCCGACCCCGGCCGCCCGCGTCTCCTCCCCGATCCCTCCGGGAGAGGTAGCTAGCTACCGCCCCATCCTCTCCTTCCTTCCTTAATTTGCAAAATATTGATATATATTTCTAATGCATATGTCTATTTTTTCTGTTCATATATGTGTATATGTGTATGTGAACAATTAGGATTTTTTCTATTTTTTTCTGTTTTTTAGAAAAATTAGGATTTTTTCTATTCATAAAATGTATATGTGTATGTGAACAATGTATATGTCTATTTTTTCTGTTCATATATGTCTATTTTTTCTGTTCATATATGTGTATATGTGTATGTGAACAATTAGGATTTTTTCTAATTTTTTCTGTTTTTTAGAAAAATTAGGATTTTTTTTGTTCATAAAATGTGTATGTGTATGTGAACAATGTATATGTCTATTTTTTCTGTTCATATATGTCTATTTTTTCTGTTCATATATGTGTATATGTGTATGTGAACAATTAGGATTTTTTCTATTTTTTTCTGTTTTTAGAAAAACTAGGATTTTTTCTGTTCATAAAATGTATATGTGTATGTGAACAATGTATATGTCTATTTTTTCTGTTCATATATGTGTATGTGGCTATAATGTATATGTGTAAGAAAGGAGAAGAAGAGGGGAGAAGAGGGTCATCGATAACTTTAGTGAATTTTAGGTTATTTCAATTTTAGGTCATTTTAGGCGGGGAAGAAGGGGAAGAAGAGGGAGAAGAAGAGGGGGTCGAGAGGGGGTCTAGGGTCGCCGAGGGGTCGAGGGTCGTCGAACATGAGAGGAGGAAGAGGATAAAAAAAGAAGAGGAATAAGAAAAGAAAAAAGAGGAGAAGAAAGAATAGAGGAGAAGATAAGAAAAGAAAAAAGAGGAGAAGAAAGAATAGAGGAGAAGATCTCCTCTATTCTTTCTTCTCCTCTTTTTTTTCTTCTTCTTCCTCTTTTTTTATCGGGAACGAGGGTCGTCGAGGGTCGCCGAGCGGTAGAGGAAGAAGAGGATAAAGAAGAAGAGGAAGAAAAAAAAAGAGAGGGATCGACGGTCGCCTAGGGGTCGAGGGTCGAGGGTCGAGAAACCCTAAATAGAAAGTATCGTCGGTGTGAGATACATGTACCGTCGGTGTCGGACACTACATCCACATCCCACAAGTGGCGCGGGTTTCGACGCCCACGTCACTTGTGGGACGTGGATGTAGTGTCCGACACCGAAGGCCACATGTATCTCACACCCACGATACTTGCTAGCTATTTAGGGTTTCCTCTACCGAAAAAAAGAGGAGAAATAAATAAGAAGAAGAAAACAGAAGAAAAAGAAGAGGAGAAGAAGAAAGGAATAGTGGAGAAGAAGAGAAAATAGAATATTCTATTTTCTCTTCTTCTCCACTATTCCTTTCTTCTTCTCCTTTTTTGTTTCTTCTTTTTTTCTTCGATCTTCTCCTCTAGCTATTCCTTTCTTCTTCTCCTCTATTGGTCGAGGGTCGGGAACTAGGGTAGAAGGTCGAGGGTCGTTAAGGGGTCAAGGGTCGAGGGTTTCAGGGTCGTTGAGGGTTCGAGGGGTCAAGAATCGCCGAGGGGTCGAGAGAGGTTTCCTAGTGTCAAAGTATTGAAGAAATTCATGCCTTCATCATTAGCCGGAAGTAACCAGGGCATGTTGGTACGAAGTTCTGCAAAGTTGTTCTGGAATGGAGTCCCGGATAGAATAATCCGCCTTTTGGTACGAATTCAGCAAAGTCCTTCCAAATAGCGATATTCGGAAGGCTCTTGCTGAACTTTGTACCAAAAAGCGAATTATCCTATCTGGGACTCCGTTCTAGAACAACTTTGAAGAGCTTCCTACCATCATGCACATGTTACTTTCTCCTAATGATGAAGACATGGTTTTGTTGAATCCTTTGACACTAGGCAACCTCCCGACCCCAAGGCGATCCTCTCGAACATGAGAGGAAGAAGAGGATAAAAAAAGAAGAGGAAGAAGAAGAAAAAAGAGGAGAAGAAAGAATAGAGGAGTTCTTCTCCTCTATTCTTTCTTCTCCTCTTTTTTTTTCTTCTTCTTCCTCTTTTTTTATCGGGAACGAGGGTCGTCGAGGGACATATATAGATGTAGTGTCGTCGTTGTCGATATATACCCCCTCCCGATAGCTTACTATGATTAGGTAGCTAGTTCTACATTTGGCACTAATATATCCATCTGTCATGTTTGAATAATAATTGCCATGTTGTAAATATTTGTAGAAACTATGGACACCGCCCTAGACGAAGCAACAAAAGAAGCGTTGTTGAGGGAGATAATCGCACAAGGAAGTGATGCCGTCTCGTACTATCTCAACGATACCGATGGTCTGGAAGGAGAGGGTGAACAAGCTGGCTACGGTGACCTAATGCCGGTGCAAGAAGAAGAACATGAGGACGGCGCCGGTGACCCAATGCCGGTGCAAGAAGGAGACTGTGATGACGGCTCCGGTGACCGAACCGAGTCCGGCCAGGTATATATATTAGTTAAGCCTATGCTGACTAGCTGATAGATGCATTCATTGTTTTGGTATGTACACATATTAATTAAGTCTTTGTTCTTTTTTCTAGCCCTCCGGATCGAGCACAACTTCGGTAAAGAGACGAGGCCCGAAGAAAAAGTTGAGCTCGGATGAAAAGCTTGAGATCACAGCAATCGCGCCCGACGGCCAACCTATTGAACCCCTCCGGACAAAGAGTGCATTTGTTGCTCAGTGCGGGGTTCTGGTTAGGGACAAGATCCCGATAAGCATCCAGCAATGGTTTAAGCCGGCTACAGAAGACCCTGAGGTGTCTTATGTCAATGATATGCAGAAAAATGATCTTTGGACTGAGCTGAAGTCAAATTTCACCCTAGCGCCAGAGGATAATCCAGAGAACCCAATTAAAGAGAAATTAATCAAGTCTTTTGCTCTGAAGAGGATGGCAGATCTATTCAGCAGGTGGAAGAAAGAGCTGAATAGGTTTGTTGATAAAAAAGAGACACCAGAATTCAAGGGCAGATATGAGAAGATCAGAGATCACTGGCCCGCATTTGTGGCCTACAAGACATCGGAAAAGAGTAAGAAGATGTCGGCGACAAACAAGCAAAATGCCGCGAAGAAGAAGCTTCACCATCGCACGGGGTCAGGTGGCTACCTCGTAGCCCGGCCTAAGTGGTCCAAGGTTGAGAATGATCTGGTTCATAAAGGGATCGAACCAGAGACAAATAGCTGGCCAGACGTTGCCGGACTTGGTTCTTCGGGGCTGGCGGAACCTTGGATCCTGAAACAGGGAAATGCATTTGGACGAACGAACAAATGGACATACCAGTCAGTAAGCTTAAGCAGTATATCGACGCAGCGCAGGAAGGGACGTTCTTTCCAGACAGAGAGCACGACGAGCTCACAATGGCCCTCGGTAATCCTGAGCACCCTGGACGGACACGAGGCACGCCAGGCTCCGTTCCGTGGAAGGTTGGGTTTCCGGACGCAGGCGGTTACAAATCCCATGAGAGGAGGAAAAAAGTGCAGCAGACCGAACTGCAGGCGCTGCACGCAAGGGTACAAGCGATAGAGGAATGAGAAGCAAATCGCAGCAAACGTACTGCCGAAGCCTCCCCCGAAGCTACCCCGCCATCTCAGCGCAGAAGCAGCGTGGCTTCCATAGAGCTGCTTCAGCTGCAGCTTGCCTTGACGGCTCCTGCCAGCTATCCTGTGGATGCTATAGCGGAGTCTCAAAATTGCCACCTTATGACGCAATGGATGAATTTGAAGGTCAAGGCGGCTGTTGGCTCTGTTTATCCTACTGAACCCGGCGCAACTTTTCACTGCATGCCGATTCCAGAAGGATATGCTAGGGTGATGGTGGATGAGATAACAGAGGGATTTGAGGACCTCCAGCTTGACCACCCTACCAGTGAAGGGGAGACTCGGCTGGGGTCTGCTCTGAAGACTCCATGCCTATGGCGGAAGGACCTCATCAACCTTCCGAACTGGACGCCTCCGCCTCCTCCCCCTCCTCCGGCGAGTCAGGGCACTCCGCCTCCTCCACCGCCTCCTCCTCCGGCGAGTGACGATCAGGGCCCTCGGCCGGCTCCTTCTCCGGCGCGTGGCGGCACTCCGCCTCCGTCTCTGCCTGCGCCGACGCGCCCGAGCAGCCAACCTCCTCCTTCTCCGCCTCGTCAGCAAGGGCAGAAGAGACCTGCCGCCACTCCAGCTGCTCCGGCGGGGCGTAGTCCTTCTCCTCCGCCTCTTAAGCAAGTAAAGAAGACAACCGCTTCGTCTGCTCGGTCGGCGTCTAGCAGTACAACCAGAGGCGGGAGGACATACAGATTCGGTCCTTCTCTGAAGACTCCAGAGAAGTTACCATACGAGAGGACCCAGGAGGAGAATGCCGAGATCGCGCGAGAAGAAGTGAGGAAATTCTTTGAAGGGGTGAAAGCAAAGAAACATCCACCACCGAAGGAGAAGGTAGATGGGGTGAAAGTGAAGCGCACTCTGGCTGCCCTGACAAAACCACCAAAGTCTGATCCGCCAAAAGGAAACTATGAGCGCATTATTGGAAAGGAATTTGCTGAAGCGGAGCGGTCGGGAAGTACTGTCAGTGATGAAAGGCTGAAAAAACGACGAGCTGGGAAACAAATTGCCCAGCTCGGCAAACAAGCGAAGCAATCATGCCCCCCGCTCAAGGTGCCTAGCCACAACGTCGCTAATGATCCGAGGATGGTGCCCGGTTATAGCAATCTTGCAGATTACCTGCCCAACGAAGTACCTTATGAACCCATGGAGATGCAGATGCAAAGATACGAGTACGGGAAGCCTCTCATCAAAGATGAAAGATCTCTATCAATGATGATGCGAAGATTGCATGATTGGTACTTGAAAATCTGCAGAGACTCTGGGGGGAGTAGTACTTTGTATGTGAAAGTTAAAAAGGAGCATGACCTCGTTGGAATTGATCTGTTGCATGTTCCATTTGAGGAGTTCTATCAGTTTTTCAATCAATTGGCCCTCGATAAAACAACGGTCGCCTGCTACTGTCTGTAAGTAGTACTACTTCTGTCATTAAGTTTCTCTATATAGCTTAGCTCTTTCATTGCATGTATTTATAATCATCCTCACTATATTATGCAGATTGAAGATCGTCGAATTGAAGAAAAGACAAGTCGGTGATATTGGGTTCATTAACACATATCTAATAGATGCAATTCAGGTTAAACTTCATGCCACAGCTACCGAGGCCAACTTGCTACAATCGTTCGTAATAAATCAAAACAAAGATATAATACTCTTTCCTTACAACTTCAAGTGAGTGTTACTGTCTTGTGCGTATTCGGTTCCCTTATATATTACTCAAGGTTATAGTAATGTAATTCATGAGTTATGCATGCGTGTGCAGTTTCCACTATATTCTCCTAGAGATTAAGCTTGACCAGGGACTAGTAACCGTCTTAGACTCAAAACGAAAAGATCCCCAGGACTATGCAGACATGACTGAAATCCTCAAGAAGTAAGTTAAATCGATCATTATCCACCATATCAGCAACTTTGTTCATTTCCTGATATCAAGTAATTGTTTTCTTTGTCCGGCAGGGTTTGGAGAAAATTCACCAAAAAAGTTCCGGGACTGCCGAAGGAGCTGGAATTTAGACACCCGAAAGTAAGTACTATAGTAGCATGTTCCGCGCATCTCCTAGTGATTCAAGCGCTAGTTTCATCAATACCATTTAGCATTCTTGCTTATTAGTTTGATTGACCTCTATTTCTTGTAAAGTGGTTGTGGCAGGAACAAGGGAATGATTTCTGTGGATACTACATCTGCGAGTCCATCCGCCACACGACGTGTGAGCGGGGCGGGTACTCTAACGAACAATATGAAGTACGTAAATAACAATATTCACAATTTTATTTTATTACCATCATTTGTGTTGAGTTTCATTCATTCATATATATATATGTATTGACCCCCTTCTTCAAATTAGATGTTTCGGAAGCGGGATGAACTCCTAGCACCAGCTCGCATGCGAGCAATTCAAGAGGAATTGGCGGCATTCTTTCTTGACCACGTGATCCCTGAAGACGGAGAATTCTATGTGAACCCTGAGTCCGTATGATTATATTTGTAAGAGATAATTATTGTATATATGTAGCCGGTAGTGTCAGATAGATATACGAGAACTTGTTGTTCGACCAATCTCTCGGAGAAGGAGAGGTGGTCGATATCACTTCTCTCTATATGCATATATGTTCATGACGATCTTCTGTTTCCTTCGTTTGCTTTACTAGCTAGCCAGCGTGTCTAGTCCTCTCTATACGTATGTATAGTACGTAGCGTCGACCAAGCACGGACATAAGAGAGGACACTTCTCTATATTAATTATAGCTAGCTAACACAATATATGAAACACCTAAATTAACCCCCCAAAACCCCCAACCC
>NC_041386.1:586032355-586054351 GCF_002162155.2 Triticum dicoccoides
GCTGACGCGTGGATGCCTATTGGTCCCGGTTGGTGCCACCAACCGGGACCAAAGGGTCTACTGACTGGGCTCTGCGCACTGCCCACGTGGAGGGGCTTTAGTCCCGGTTCTGGATTGAACCGGGACTAAAGGGGGGAGGTATTAGTACCGACACTTTAGTCCCGGTTCAGGAACCGGGACTAAAGGCCCTTACGAACCGGGACTATAGGCCCTTTTTCTACCAGTGTGATAGCGCGGCGAACAAGGCAATCGGACTATATTGCTTTAACACTTTCACTTAGCCATAGGAGTTTGACAGTGGGGCTACTATGTAGCTCCTGGTACGTCCGCGCTTGTCCGAATACGGTGCGCGTACGTACATGACCGAGAAACCGGTCCTTCATTAATGCAGAGGAATCACAAAGATTCCGCTGAGTCCTCGAGTGGTTGACCAGTCTCGCGCTTTATCATGACAGTCAGTTTTCGGCTTTCTCTACTAACTGCTCATCTAGATGAACCAGGGCACAATTGCAGTAGTTCTCCCGGTGCCACCTTAGCTGATAGAGCGGAACGTAAGGTAGCAAAACACGGGAGCCGGGAAAACCCAACTATTGACCAAAGACATGATTCGGAGCTGATGCCTATAAGGCCAAACTCGTGACGTCGAACACTCCCTAAGGTATTCGGTCTTTACAACGTATACTGGGCTGAGTAACGCCCTTGATAATAAGCCCTGAATTTCCAGGTACGTGCATTAATCTGATGTGACAAAATGTCAATAACGCCAGCATCCCTCTTGGTTATCTTAGGTATCCCGAAGGTGTGAAGCAATAGGAGACAGTAAAAAAGGTTTACACAGGGTCTTAATCTAAAAAGAAACCTTTGAACGGGGCCCTGCTACACGTCTGCGCCTGTGTCTCCGTTGTGCCGTATCCTAGAAGGGTGTAGCACGATGATCATCTGTAAGAGAGGAAGGCCCAGGTGAAAGTTTTCGTGCGAAAAATTGGTTATTCTCAATAAACCATTAGAATTCAGTCTAAATAAGATCAAGCTGAACTATAGTCCTTTTTACGTGTGGGAAGCCCCTAGCACCACCTATAGGGGTATATCCATCAACCCGGTTTTAAGTTTATCTGAGCTGTTATAGCTAGTGATTCGCCGGACTCATCTAGCCGTGTCTGCGGTCTTGACGACCGATCATTTATTCTTCTTGGAGAGGGCGTTCAGTGTTCGGCTACTAAAGCCGCCGCACGTTCTTCCGCACGTAAGGAACGTTCTATGTTTCCGCTAACTATGATGATGCCACGTGGACCGGGCATCTTGAGCTTAAGGTAAGAGTAATGCGGTATTGCATTAAAACGAGCGAAGGTCGTTCTTCCGAGTAGCGCTTGATAGCCGCTTTAGAATGGAGCGATGTCAAAGGTTAACTTTTCACTTCGGAAGTTGTCGGGAGAACCGAATACAACCTCTAGTACTTAAGAGCCCATGCAACAGGCCTCTGAGCCTAGTGTTACTCCTTTAAAGGTAGTATTGCTTTGGCTGATTCTTGTCGGGTCTATCCCCATTTTGCGGACTGTGTCCTGATATATCAGATTAAGACTACTGCCGCCGTCCATAAGGACTCTGGTGAGATGGTATCCGTCAATTATTGGGTCTAGTACCAAGGCGGCCGATCCTCCATGCCGGATACTAGTTGGGTGATCCCTACGATTAAAGGTGATCGGGCAGGCCAACCAGGGGTTGAACTTGGGGGTGACGGGCTCTATGGAGCATGTGTCTCGGAGTGCGCATTTGCTCCACCTCTTCGTTACGTGAATCATGTTCACTGTTTTGACCTCTGGTGGGAATTTTTTCTGTCCCCCAGTGTTCGGCTGACGAGGCTCATCCTCATCTTCGCTTGGCGTCTCCCTCCCCTTGTGGTCGGCGTTTAGCCTGCCGGCCTGCTTAAAGACCCAGCAGTCCCTGTTGGTGTGGTTTGCCGGTTTGTTGGAGGTGCCATGAATCTGACATAATCTGTCTAGAATCTTGTTTAGGCTGGACGGTCCATCTATGCAGCCTTTAAATGGCTTTTTCTGTTGACTGGGTCGAGAGCTCCTGAATCCGACGTTTACCGCTGTGCTATCTGGGCTGTCTTCCTTGTTTCGACGCTTGCTTTTATTGCGTCATGGTTTTCCATTGCCATCCCTAACTTCGGATGTGCCTGGGTTGCTGGTGCCGCTACGGGCCAACCAACTATCTTCGCCCGCGTAAAAGCGGGTCATAAGGCTTGTTAGGGCTGCCATTGTCCTCGGTTTCTCCTGGCCGAGGTGTCTGGCGAGCCATTCGTCCAGGACACTGTGTTTGAAAGCCGCTAAGGCTTCGGTGTCCGGGCAGTCGACAATTTGATTCTTCTTAGTGAGGAATTTGTTCCAAAGCTTTCGGGTGACTCTCCGGGCTATTGAATTATATGACTGAGGTCGTCTGCATCTAGAGGTCGGACATAGGTCCCTTGAAAATTAGCCCTAAAAGCATCTTCGAGCTCTTCCCAACTTCCAATTGAGTTTTTGGGGAGGCTCTTTGTAACACCCACGATGCGGCTATATCTTCCACGTGTCGAAGCACGACTTAGAGGCATAACCGCATAGTAGGCATGTCGCAAGAGGGGTAATCTTTACACATCCCATGTACTGAATATGAAAGGGATAAAGAGTTGGCTTACAATCGCCACTTCACACAATACATAAACATAGCATTACATCATCCAGAATACAATCAAGGTCCGACTATGGAACCAAATAAAGAAAGACAACCCCTAATGCAAAAGATCCCCGATCGCCCCGACTAGGCTCCACTACTGAACAACTGGAAACGAAACAAGACTACGATCAAGATCT
The DNA here is from genome assembly GCF_002162155.2 of Triticum dicoccoides. NCBI lineage: Eukaryota > Viridiplantae > Streptophyta > Magnoliopsida > Poales > Poaceae > Triticum > Triticum dicoccoides. The sequence continues at coordinate 586,035,208 of NC_041386.1, forward strand.
TCATCGAGCTCCCACTTGAGCTCAGCTGCGTCATCTGCACTGGTATCAACGACACTTGCAACTGGTTTTGGAAGTAATCTGTGAATCACGGGGACTCAGCAATCTCACACCCTCGCGATCAAGACTATTTAAGCTTATGGGTAGGAAAAGGCAGTGAGGTGGAGCTGCATCAAGCACTAGCATATATAGTGGCTAACTTACGCAAATGAGAGCGAGAAGAGGAGCAAAGCACAGTTGTGAACTAGAAGTGATCAAGAAGTGATCCTGAAACTACTTACGATCAAACATAACACAAGAACTGTGTTCACTTCCCGGACTCTGCCGGAAAGAGACCATCATGGATACACACGCGGTTGATGCATTTTAATTAAGTTAAGTGTCAACTTTTCTACAACCGGACATTAACAAATTCCCATCTGCCCATAACCGCAGGCACGGCTTTCGAAAGTTCAAAACCCTGCAGGGGTGTCCCACCTTAGCCCACCATAAGCTCTCACGATCAATGAAGTATATTCCTTCTCCCAGGAAGACCCGATCAGACTCGGAATCCCGGTTACAAGACATTTCGACAATGGTAAAACAAGACCAGCAAGACCGCCTGATGCACCGACATCCTGATAGGAGCTGCACATATCTCGTTCTCAGGGCAACACCGGATGAACACTACGTACAGCTAAAACCAGCCCTCAAGTTTCCCCGAGGTGGCGCCGCAAGTGGCTCTGTTTCGGACAAACACTTAGAGAAGCACTGGCCCGGGGGGGTTAAAATAAAGATGACCCTTGAGTCTGCAGAACCCAAGGGAAGGTGGTAGGTTGTTAGTGCAAATGTAAAACCAATGTTGGGCCTTGCTGGAGGAGTTTTATTCAAAGTGAACTGTCAAGGGGTTCCCATTATAACCCAACCGCGTAAGGAACGCAAAATCAAGGAACATAACACCGGTATGACGGAAACTAGGGAGGCAAGAGTGGAACAAAACACCAGGCATAAGGCCGGGCCTTCCACCCTTTACCAAGTGTATAGATGCATTAATTAAAATAAGAGATATTGTGATATCCCATCAATAACCATGTTCCAACATGGAACAAACTTCAATCTTCACCTGCAACTAGTAACGCTATAAGAGGGGCTGAGCAAAGCGGTAACATAGCCAAACAACGGTTTGCTAGGAAAGGTGAGTTAGAGGCTTGACATGGCAATATGGGAGGCATGATATAGCAAGTGGTAGGTATCGCAGCATAGCAAAAGAGCGAGCAACAAGCAAGGAAAGATAGAAGTGATTTTGAGGGTACGGTCATCTTGCCTGCAAAGTTCTCCGAGTTGACGAAAGCTTGATCCTCATAAATGTACTCAACGGGTTCCTCAATCACGAACTCGTCTCCCAGCTCTACCCAAGGCAAGAACACAAGCAAAGGAAACCACAATCAACCACGATGCAATGCGCAAGCAACATGATGCAAAACATGGCATGATATGCGGGATGTGATATGCAATGCATATGCGTGCTACGGAAGAAAATATTGAACAAGGCCTCAACTTGGCAATCCAAGAGTGCTGCTGGAAAGATGAGATGATTTCGATCGAAATCGATATAAAGATCACCGGAATCAGATGCACGGTTTGCAAATGGCAAGCAAAACAATAATGGCACAATGCGATTACCAGCACGCTGCCATCTAGAATGCAACAATAAACTAAGCTACTGCACTCCAACATAGCAACAAAGCACATGGCAGTGATCTACTCAAGATGCTTGACAAAATATGAACACTGAGCTACGGCTAAATCAGACAATAGCATGTTCGAACAAGCATGGCAAAGGTGCAAAAGATATCAACATCATAGACTTAGTGAAAATAATAACATGTCAGGAATTAACATCAGGAAGCAATGTTTAGAGCAAGACATCAACATGCTACATGAACAGAACATAGCAAAACAAGGCATGTCATGAATCTACTCAAAGCATATAACAAAATTCCCTTAGTGACCATAAGCCAAAAAGGATGAGAAGATATGATTGCACCCATGTAAACATAGCAAGTTTCGTTAACAGATTCAGACTTAGCAGAAAACTAGACATGGCATAATCAGAATTATGAAGGCATGTTTGCGAGCTCGATGCACTCAACACAAGGCATTGCATGACAAACTAAGCATACTACCAGCAAGAAGACATGATCAAGAAGCTAACCATGGCAAGAACAATCTCATAGCATGCATGGATCAACTACAACAACCTTGGCAAAATTGATTAACACGTAAACAATCTCCCAGGAACGTTTTATAGCAAAAGTAGAGCAAGATTGAGTCATGCTAGGGCACTCCATAAATGCAAACAGGAGCATGGATGGATAGAGCATAACCATATGTCAAAAACGTCCTTACTGAACATACTCAAAAGAAGCATGGATCTCTCTGTAGCAACATGAATACATGGCATAAAAATAATAGCAATAAAATGACTTAGTGAAATTCTAAGTCTTTGAAATCAGCAATATCACGAGGGCTACTTTGCATGCTTGTGCTAGTCACCACATTGATCACAAAAATACATGTAATACACCCCTGTAAAGATGGCATGGCAAAGCCCAAAACACATGTAGATCTCAAGACCATATGCAGCACACAATAATCATGGCAAAAATGACAAATGCTCAAAATCAGATAAGAATCAGCACCCAACACTCTTGCATCAACAATTTGGGCATCAAGATGGACTCAAACAAGCATGGCACAATGGAACAAAATGAACAGTACATCCAGATGAACAATTTGATATATCATGCATGCAAAGCGGAGCTATGGATGAGGAGTTATGATGCGATGAACATGGCCTAAAAATAACACAGATCTTGGGACTTAGAAGAAAATCAACCTTCGGAAAGTCGACTCGGGACGGAGACATGCGGGACGAGGAGATCCAGGACGTGGGCGCGATGTTTGGTTGGTGGAGCGGGTGGATCTCGTCAACCCGACGGGATCCGGCGCGGGACGAGCTCCGGCCAGCGGCGCGGCGGCCGGAGGCGACGGTGGCGGAGGCCGACGACGAGGAGGCGGATGGAGGCGGCGACGTGGAGGCGGTGGCGGAGAGGGGTCGCGGGCGGCACGACGAGGCTCGTCCGGTGGGTGAGAGAAGGTGCAGGCGGTGGTAGACGGCGGCGGGGTCCGGCCGGCGAGCGGGGGGAGGCGAGGCGGCGGTCGGCGGTTGGCGGCGGTGGCGAACAGTGGACGCGGGCGGCGCAGACCTCGGGCGGCGGCGCGAGGCACGGCCCGGGGCGGGCCGGCCTCGGGCCCCGGCTATCGGCATTTTGGGAATGGGGGTCCCCAGACTTGCCTGCTTGCGGCCTGCGGCGTGGCTCAAAGGGGGCCTAGCACGGCCCGGCTTCATCGACGCAGACCCAAGACCCTCGCGAGGGGCCAAGCCTCGCAGAGCGGACGACACGGAGCTTCCTCAGGCATGGCCACATCAGGCTGGCTCGCGAGGAGGCGGAGAGATCAAGGCGGGGTACCCCACGAGGTGCCCGTGATGCAAGCCATGACGACCAAGGGCGCCAGGCGGGCAGCAGCTCGCGCATTGTCCTCCTTTCGTCTTTGGTGCAAAGGGAGCAAGCGCAAGCGAGAGCATCAAGCAAAGGCACTCGTTTTGGTGCAACGAGACCAAGACCAGTCCAACGGCAGGGAGGAAGTCATTGTGGAGCCCAAGCCAGCGTCACCACCAGACTCTTTGGCAGGCGAGGACTAACTTTAGTCAGGATAAGTGTACCAGATGTTCCCCTTCGAAATGGCCAATTGTTGGCGCCCTTCCCGCTCAATATTTGGGAAGAGGCCCAGGGCCTTTGCCTATAAATAGGACTAGCCACCCACAGGGTAGGAGGAGGAAAATCGGATCGAGTAACATCACACACAGAGAGAGAGAGAGAGAAGGGTGACTGAACTCCTCCTAGCAGTTCATCCCCACAGCCAAGAACAGACCCTCGCGAGGCTGTTCTTCCTTGTATTGCTCATCATCATCAGCCCAAGAGGCAATCCACCATACCACACACTGGAGTAGGGTGTTACAACACAACGGTGGCCCGAACGAGTATAAACCCTGTGTCTCTTGTGCTGTTCTTCCCATAGCTTAGATCTCAGCGAGGCGGAGGGGTGCAGGTAGGTAGAAGGCGAAATCTCCGCGCGCACCCCAGTGTTCGAACCTCAAGGGTCTGCCGGAACCCGAAATCTGACATTTGGCATGCCAGGTAGGGGTGCGCCGGAATTCGTCTCCCACCACCCCGTTCTCCTCCGACCATCGCGTCCATGTCTGACGCTCGTCGGGCCCGCGCCGAGCGCCAGCCGCTCTCACTTCCTGTCGGCGGGCATCCTCGCCGTTCCCCGTCACCTGCCGTCAACGCCGCCACCGACCCGGCGGGGGACGAGCAGCAAGTGTCGTCTCAGCATCCGTCTGTGCGGCAAGACGGCCGCACCGCTACTCCCTCGCTCACCCCAGCTGATTCTTCGTCCCGCACGCTCCGCGCACCCATGGAGGCTCGAGCTGCGCTCATCGCGGCAAACGAGCTCCTGCGCTACCGTCTCGTCGATGACGTCTACGAAGAATGGCTCGACCGTGTCGCCGAGCTCGTCCACGCCGCAGGGGGCTCGCCTGCGCCGTCCGTTCCGCAGCACCGCACCCCGCCCCGCGCGGGCGACGAAGCTTCGGCGGCGCCCCGGCCGCCTCCTCCTCACGAAGGCGCCATGGCTCCAAGGCGCGTGGCCCCTGGGTGGAACCCGCTCCGTCAGGTGCCAGCGCGGCAAGAGCAGAGCTGCCAAGAAGTCCCTCGCCCGCAAGAAGCTGCCCGGGCGCTCCCTGCTCCAGCACGTCGCGACCATGCTCCTACTCCCGCGCGTCAAGACCCCGCGCTGCTCCCAGCTGCAGCGGAAGACCAAGCTCTTCGTCACCCAAGGCCTCCCGTGGCCACAACAGGCTGCCGTGCATTCACCGCCGAGCTACGCAGCGTCGTGTGGCCTGGCAAGTTCAAGCTAGACCTGCCTCCTCGTTACGACGGCATGGCCGACCCTCCGGAGTTTCTCCAGCTCTATGAGCTGGGCATCGAAGCTGCCAACGGAGACGAGAAGGTCATGGCGAACTGGTTTCCCATGGCGCTCAAGGACGGGGCCCGCAGCTGGCTCCTGAACCTGGCCCCAGGCACGATCTCCTCCTGGGACGAGATGCGCACCCGCTTCATCGCCAACTTCCAAGGTACTCGTGACCGGCCACCCGCCGTGAGCAACATGCGCCACATCAAGCAACAAACCGGAGAGACCCTGCAGAAGTACATCCAGCGCTTCAACAATGCACGCCTCAAGATTCCCTTGGTGACCGAGGAGGCCATCATCTCAGCCTTCTCCGACGGCGTGCACGATGTCAAGATGAAGGAGGAGCTGGCGATGCATGAAGACCTATGCACTTCCTTGGAGCTGTTCAACTTGGCAACCAAGTGCGCCAGGGCTGAGGAAGGGCGTCTCTCCCTCCTCGAGCTGCCTGCTGCAGACCCAGAAGAGAAGAAGCCCAAGGCCAAGGATGTGAAGCTCAAGGGGGCTGCCGTGCTCGCGGCAGAACCAGACACCAAGCGGGGCAGAGATTTATCCTGAACCTCCCAAGGGCAGTCGGTACTGTGTGTACCACGACCTCTACACCCACAACACCAACGAATGTCAAGAGCTCCGAGCCGTGTGAGAAGGAAGGATCGGCCGTCGCCCTGACCGCTGTGACCGGGGCTACGGTCAAGGAGGAGGAAGGAACGCAGGACGCTGGGAAGACCGCGGCCCGCGCCAAGGGTGGCGCGATCAACCTCGCGAGGATCGCTGGCAAGATCCGCCTTGCGAGGGAGACTGGAGGGATCAGCCTCGCGAGGATCGCCCGCAAGGCAACGCAGGCCTCCCTCCGCTGCCGCCGCAGCCAAGGAAAAACGAGGACCGCCATCTGGACGAGGGGGCTGGGGGCTTCCAAGAGTCGCGCGCAGTCGCCTGCATCCTGGGCGGGGCTCAAGCCCCAGCCTCTCAATGCATCTTCAAGCAGTTCGCCCGCGAAGTAAATGCAGTCATCCCCAAGCTGGAAGCCACGCGCCCTCTCAGGTGGTCGGCGTGCGCCATCATGTTCAGCTCAGCAGATCAGCTCAAGTGTGCAGCTATAGCCAGAGTCCTCCCAATGCTTTGTTCCGCAATCATCAGCAACGTGGTGGTCACCAGGACCCTCATCGACGGCGGGGCAGGGCTCAACGTCCTCTTCATGGAAACATTCAACAATTTCCAAGTGCCCTACAACTAGCTTCAGCCGACCAAGCATTTCTTCGGAGTCACCGACGGCTCCACGGTACCGATTGGGCAGGTCCGCCTCCTAGTCACCTTCGGGACACGCGACAACTATCACACCGAGCTCATCGACTTCGACGTCGCTCACATTCGCCTGCCGTACAACGCCATCCTTGGGTACCCAGCACTGGGCAAGTTCATGGCCGTAACTCACCACGGCTACAATGTCCTCAAGATGCCAGGAAGTGGCAGAGTCATCACGGTGCCCTCTGAAGAGAAGGACGCGGTGTGTTCCCTGGAACGAGCCTTTCAGGCCGCGCCACTGGAAGACCCGGATCGCGGAAGCAGGAGGCTTCCCGAGACCGCCCCCAAGAAGAAGAAGACATCATCCGGCCCGGCCCCTCAGGAGGGAGGCCCCTTAGGGCCTGCGCCTGCCCAGGGGGAACCTCCTTCCGTCGCATAGGAAAGCGCGCCCGGCGCCCTCCTCAGGCAGGGCTCGGGGGCTCTCCCCTGGAGGGCCATCGACCTGGATAAGGTCATGAGGGAGGCGCTTGGGCACCACATGGAGGTGTGTTTCGAAGCACGTTTCCCTCAGGAAGGAGTAAAGCAAGGAGAGCCAGACCCTCAGGAGTTCGTCAGCAAGGCCATTCAGGAGCTACAGGAGTCAAGAGTCATGAGAGGCGGCCGCCGCCTACCAGCTCTGGCTCCCCATCCAGGAGAGGATGGTGGGCTGCGCGTTTGCGTCGACATACCAGGGCTCAATCGAGTCGCCTCTCTGGAGCGCCTCTGGCCCTCGCGACTGGGGTGCTGCGAAGGTCCACCCCACAGCTACGTTCGCATGCCTTACGGCTTGCCGAACGCGGCTTCCACGTACCAGCGCCTCACGAGAGGCATCATGGAGGCTCAAGAGGCCAGGTGTTCCATAGCCCTGGCGGAGATGGAGATGGTCCGCAAGGAACCACCAGCGCCTTCGGAGCCTCCCGAGGCCCCTGGGCCTGGGGGCTTGTGAGGATCGGCTTCCGCAACCCACTGAGTCTGCTACACCAACACTCATTCGTCCTCAACATCATCAGGTGACATCTTTCAAGTTTTACTTCCAGCTGGGAGCACCCCCAAGGATGCATTATTCCCAGGCCGCGTGGGTCCATCCCTGCGGCATGTATCCCTTTTATTTCATGTTGTTTGTCAGATTTCGGGTTCCGGCAGACCCTTAAGGTTCGAACACTGGGGTGCGCGCGGAGATTACGCCTTCAACCTCTCCGTCTCACAAGGAACTAAACTACTAAAGAAACTGCGCAAGAGACACAAGATTTATACTGGTTCGGGCCACCGATGTGGTGTAATACCCTACTCCAGTGTGTGGTTTGTGGATTGCCTCCTGGGGCTGGTGATGATGAACAATACAAGGATGAATGACCTCACGAGGGTCTGTTCTTGGCTGGGGTGATGAACTGCTAGGAGGTTCAGTCACCTTTCTCTCTCTCTCTCTCTCTCTCTCTCTCTCTCTCTCTCTCTCTCTCTCTCACTCTCGTCGATGACCAAGAGCCGACCGAACCCCTTGCTATGTGGGTGGCTAGTCCTATTTATAGAGGCCCTGGTCCTCTCCCCAAATATTGAGCGGGAAGGGATCCAACAATGGCGGGCTAATTTGAAGGGGGACATCTAGTACATCTATCTTGACAAAAGCAGTCTTCACCTGCCAAAGGCTCTGATGATGACGCCGCGCTGGGCTCCATGGTGACCTCCGTCTCGTAGTCCGCCAGGTCCTGGTCTCGTTGCACCGAAGTGGCAACCTTTGCCTGATGCCTCGGTACTCCGTGGCTGCGCATGTCCCCTTTGCACCAAAGAGGAAAGAAGGACGCTGCGCGCGCTGGCACCCGCCTGGTGCCCTGAGTCGTCATGGCTTACGTCATGGGAACCTCGCGAGGTACCCTGCCTTGATGTCTCCGCCTCCTCGCGAGCCAGCCTGATGAGGCTGCACCTGAGGATGCGCCGTGTCGTCCGCCTCGCAAGGCTTGGCCCCTCCGCGAGGGTCTTGAGTCTTGTGTTGATGAAGATGGGCCGCGCTGGGCCCCCACTTGAGCCACGCCGCAGGCCGCAGGCAGGCAAGTCTGGGGACCCCCATTCCCAGAACGCCAAAAGTAGCACCCGGGCCCAAGGCGCGCCTGGACTTGGCCGTGCCGAGAGGCGAAAGGGCAAGGGCGAAGCGCCGTCGACCCTAACAGCCTGCGGCCTTGGACGCTGCGTGGCAGTTGACTGGACATGGGTGCCTTAGCAACTGCGCGGGTTGATAAGGGAGCGGCATCTGCCCAGACTTCGCCCTTTCTTTCTCTGGTTGCTACTCAGATCCCCTTTCTTGTGCCTCCCCTTTCTTCCTCCAAACTTCCAGATCTACTCCGGTTGCGCGACCTAGGAAGCCATGGCGCCTCGCCAGCCTCCGGCCGAAGCTTGGTATTCCCCTGCTCTGGACCCACCGACTGTGTCCAATGCTAGCCTTGCCCGGCTGCGCCGGATGGCGGCAGCGCACGGCCTCGACGGGATGGAGGTGTTCAAGGTCGGCTCCGCCACCCCTGAAGGTCGAGGGAGCACCTTTTACCCTCTCTTTGTAAGCTCCATTGCAGCAGGCTTGGTGCCTCCCTTCTCCGAGTTCTTCTTCTCTGTCCTCCGCCATTACAACTTGCAGGCTCTGCATCTCCACCCCAACTCTGTCTTTCTCTTGGCGATCTTCGCTTACTACTGCGAGGCCCACGTAGGGGTGCAGCCCTCGGTGGCCTTGCTGCGCCACTACTTCTACCTCCGGACCTCTGGCAGTTCTCCTTCCGCGTGCGTGAGCTTCATTGCGCATGGCAGCACCATTGCCATCTCGAGTCCCGGGAAGAGGGCTAATGGCTTCCAGAGCAAGTGGGTCTTGGTTGACGCCGGGCGCGTCCACCCTCGGCTAATCTTGCCCACGGAGCAGGCCATGAGCGCCGGTGACTGGTGCCGAGCAGAGCTCACGGATCCCCGCGCGAGACCGGTGTTGGAGAAGATGGACACGGACTTGAGGCCGGCCTGCATGGTGACGGCGAAGTTGACTGGTGCGTCACTGCTGAGGGAGTTCCTGGAGCAGAAGCTGGCTCCACTCCGGCGGTACTCTCCTCCAATGTGGAGGCCTCATCTGAGCCCCGAGGCTGTGGACGAAGAGGATGTGGACGCGGTTCTTCAATCTCTGGTCGGGGGCGTGGTGGCAACGTTGGAGGGCGCTCCCAAGCCCTTGTTCCTTCGCGAAGACTGGAAGCAGGTGGTGAAGTCCATGCCCGTTTTCAACGGGGACGGGCTCGTGCCCGTGGCGTCTTCTGGAGGACCGGTGGACGTGCCCTCCGGCGACTCCAGCGAGGAGGAGGGCGAAGAGGAGCGGGGAGAGGGGCCCGACTCTGGGGCGACCGACGGGGAGTCGAGGGCTCCCCTCCCCCGGCGCTCGCCCCATACCCTCCGCCTCTCGCCGAGCGATGATGATGATGATGATGACGTGCTGGGTAGCGGGAGCTCTCCCTCGATCCCGAAGAAGGACAGGACTGGGCTGATCCCCCGCGGGTCTGCCCCTACTCCGAGGCAGCCCACAGTCGCGCCTTCTGCTTCCAAGGTCGACCCTTCCAGCCGGCTGTCAGGCTTCAAGTTGGGCCAGAAGCTGCCCGAGCTCACCGGCAACGACCCATAAGCGCTTGATCCCTGTTCTTTTGTTTCTCATTCCGCCGACGAGGCTTAATGATTGCTTCTCTTGAGTAGGCGGGCGCCCATGGCGAAGAAGCCGAAGCGGGCTCCTGAGGCTCCATCCGTGGCAGCACCTCTGCCTGCGGAGGGGGGTGACCGCGGCGCGCGGGCTTCTCCTATCCGGTCGCCCTCAGGAGGTCTGGCCATGCTGGCGGGGGCGATCTCAGCCCCCATGCCCCAAGCAACTCCTGAAGTGCCCTTGTCTGGTGCTGCTGCTACGGCCGTGGAAACGCAGCGGACTCTGCCTCGGGACACGGCGGCCTCGCCACCGCTACCTTCTCCTCCCGTTCTCCTGACCGTTGCTTCCTCAGCTCCTCCTGTTGTCTTGGAGCGCACCGATGTTCCTCCGCCTTCTTCTTCCATCCTGGAGCATGCCGTTGCTGAGCTGGACCAGCTGCGGCAGGATCTTCTCGGCGCCGACCCTCGCCTGGTGGCCGGGCGCCTGGAACTGGCTTCGGGGGTGGATTCGCTCTGACGCTTCGATCTGGGCGGCGCTGGTTCAGGCCACGACGGCCTGTGACGAGGAGAGGCGGGCCGTCTTCGAGGCAAAGGCTGCTCGTGACGCAGCCCTGGGGGAAGTGGTCAAAGTCCGTGATCGCTGCAAGGCGCTGGTGGACGAGCTGCAAGGCTTGCGGGGCCAGCTCGCGGAGGAGGTTCGTCTTCGCCAGGAGCAGGAAAAGGGGGCAAAGGCGCGTGAGGCGGCGCTCGAGGACCTGGAGGCCAAGCTCAAGAAGCGTCACGACCACCTTGGCGCATTGAAGAAGGAGCTGGAGGTGACGAAGGCCGAGCTAGACGCCAAGGCTCAGGTCCTCGTCGAGGATCGCGTGGCCTTCGCAGACATGGAGAAGGATGCCCGCGCCTCGCTGAAGATGCTTTACGAGAGCGGCCTGGACAGCCCGCTAGCTGGTGACGAGGACGGCCCCGCCAAGCTGCTTCCCTTCCTGGTTAAGGCTCATGGGGACGTCACCCTTGGCATCGGCCCGGCGGCCGAGGCCGAGGCACACGTGCTGTCTTCTGCTGCGCTGACGCGGGTCTTCGCCCACATCTACCTCCGCGATCCCAACGCCGATCTCGACGGCCTGCTGGAACCGGTGAGTGGCGAGGGTGCTGCCGCTGCTGTCGAAGCCGTGAAGGGGCGCGCGGAGGCGTTGCTGGAGAAGTTCCGGGCCTTCAGCACCAGGCTGAAGCAAGGCACTGCCGACCCTGGCGTTCCATGAGGCGAAGCCACCGCCGACAAGTGACTCCGCTCCATCCCTGCTCTTCTTTCAGTTCCTGCACATGCATCACGCCTCGGGGAGGCATTTAAACTTGCGTTTGGTACTACGGCGGCAGTATGGATTGTAATATTTGCTTTTAAATTCCTTGGATTTTATGCTTTTCTTCCCTACTTGCTTGTGTTCTACGCCGGCAGAGCCCGGCCCCGCGCATGCCTCACCCAGCATTAGCCCCGACCGGAAACCAGGACGGGACCAAAGGAGTGAGGGGCCACGTGACAAGTTAGGCTCCCGAGTCGCGATGCTCAGGAGTCCCCCTTGGCGCAGGAACAACAAGTAGGGAAGCGTGATGTAGGTGTATCTTCCGTTCTACGTCTGCAGAGCCCGACTCCGCGCGTACCTCACCCAGCATAGCCTTTCGGAACTAAGGAGTGAGGGGCTACGGAGCCAGTTAGGCTCCTGAGTCGCGATGCTCAGGAGTCCCCCTTGACGCACGAACAGCGGGTGATGAGGCGAGATGTAAGCGTGGCTACCGTTCTACGTCTGCAGAGCCCGGCCCCCCGCGTACCTCACCCAGCATAGCCTTTCAGAACTAAGGAGTGAGGGGCTATGGGACCAGTTAGGCCCCTGGGTCGCGATGCCCAGGGGTCCCCCTTGACACGCAAACGGCCTTCATACCTTGGCTCTGCTCGGGGAGAGACGCGCGGCGAACCAGGCCCGAGGGGCATGGCTGGGCGGCATACGTCTGGGCGTGACCCAGCCATAGCCCCCGTGCCCAGCCCCCTCGCGCGGCACTCCCGAGAGGAGGCGTTGCGATGGGGCCAGCCACTGAGCTCTGGGCTCGCTGAGGTTAATGCAGCCCGGAAGCCACCCTCAGTTGTTTATCACCAGCGCGGAGCATAGCGCTTCCGTATGTGTATGGGCATAGCCGCTCCTCGGCAGTGTCGTCAGCCAGCATGGAGCATGGTGCTTCCACTGGTACGTGGGAGGGGGCTCCCCCTGGGAGGAGCCCCCGGGGCGTATACAGCCCCGCCCTGACACGTGGCTGGCACGGTAGAGCAAGGTGAGGTGTATCTGGGCACCCGTGAGCCAGCGCGGGACTCACGAGGCCCTACCTCTGGGCGGGTTGCGCCCGGCACTGGGCCATATCTTGAGATGTGTCCCTGCAAAATTTGGTTAGATGCCGGTACTCTACGTCCTTGGGTCCCGGCCCTCGAGCTTGTCTCAGCCGTCGCTGGTATGCCAGGTCGCGATGCCGTGGACAAGGCCAGAGGGTGAGGGCTGGAGAGCCAGTAAGAGAATTGAGTCGCGATGCTCAGGCACCCCCCCTTTAACGTGCAAGTAGTCGACATGGAGAAGAAGGGTTGTCGCGGACGGGCATCAAGCTATCAAGCGTGATAGGCGAATGCATGGTTGGAAATAAACGCGATGAAGACACATGCCGCTAGGCCTAGCCCCAGCGGCTTGGGGATGATGCAGCCCGAGGGGCGCCCCCAACAAAGCAAACTAACGACCGAAATATAAAAGCAGATACATGCCGCAGGGACGGACCCATGCGGCCTGGGAGTGATGCAACCCTGGGAGGGCGCTCCGAGCTGGGAATGGAACTTGGAAGATGTCACCTGAGGATGTCGTCGGCGAAGTGGCGTTGGTGCAGTTGGCTCGGTGGGTTGCGGAAGCCGATCCTCATGAGCCCCCAGGCCTCGGGGCCTTTGGAGGCTCCGGAGGCACTGGTGACTCATCGCGAGCTGTCTTCATCTCCGCCAGAGCCGCGGAACGCCTGTCTTCCTGAGCCTCCATGATGCCCCTCATGAGGCGCTGGCACACCGCAGCCACGCTCGGCAGGCCGTAAGGCATGCGAACACGGCTGTGGGGTGGACCTCCGCAGCGCCCCACTTGCGAGGGCCAGAGGCACTCCGTTGTGGCGATCTGATTGAGCCCTGGTATGTCGATGCAGACGCGCAGCCCACCATCCTTGCCTGGATGTGGGGCCACAGCTGGTGAACGACGACAACCTCTCATGATCCTTGACTACTGTAGTTCTTGAATGGCCTTGCTGACAAACTCGTGCTGGTCTGGCCTTCCCCGCCTGGCTCCTTCCCGAGGGAAACGTGCTTCGAAGCACGCCTCCACGTGGTGCCCAAGCGCCTCCCTCGTGACCCTGGCTAGGTCGGTGGCCCTCCAGGTGAGAGCCCCCGAGCCCTGCCTGAGGAGGGCGCCGGGCGCGCTTTCCTATGCGATGGAAGGAGGGTCCTCCCAGGTAGACACGAGCGCTGAGGGGCCTGCCTCCTGAGGGGCTGAGCCTGGCGACATCTTCTTCTTCTTGGGGGTGGTCTCGGGAAGCCTCCTGCTTCCGCGATCTGGGTCTTCTAGTGACGCGGCCTGAAAGGCTCGCTCCAGGGAGCACACTGCATCTCTCTCTTCACAGGGCACCGTGATGACGCCGCCACTTCTTGGCATCTTGAGGACGTTGTAGCCGTGGTGAGTCACGGCCATGAACTTGGCCAGTGCTGGGTACCCGAGGATGGCGTTCTACAGTAGGCGGATGTCGGCGACGCCGAAGTCGATGATCTCGGTGCGGTAGTTGCTGCAGGCCCCGAAGGTGACAGGGAGGCGGACCTGCCCGATCGGGACTGTGGAACCGTCGGTGACTCCCGAGAAAGGCTTGGTTGGCTGAAGCTGGTCATAGGGCACTTGGAGGTTGTTGAAGGTCTCCACAGACAGGACGTTGAGCCCTGCCCCTCCGTCGATGAGGGTTTTGGTGACCAGCACGTTGCTGATGACTGGGGAGCAAAGCATCGGGAGGACTCCGGTTGTGTCCGAGCACTTGAGCTGATCTGCTGAGCTGAACGTGATGGCGCACGCCAACCACCTGAGGGGGCGCGTTGCTTCGAGCTTGGGGAGAACTGCATTCACTTCGCGGGCGAACTGCTTGAAGATGCATTGGGAGGCTGGGGCTTGAGCTCCGCCCAGGATGTAGGCGATTGCGCGCGGCTCCTGGAAGCCCCCAGCCCCCTCGTCTTGATGGTGGTCTTCATTCCTTCTTGGTGAAGGCGGCAGAGGAGGTAGGTCTGCGTTGCCGTGAGGGCAATCCTCACGAGGCTGATCTCTCCAGTCCTCCTCGCGAGGCAGGTCCCGCCAGCGGTCCTCGCGAGGTTGGTCGCGCCACCCCTGGTGCGGGCCGCGGTCTTCCCAGCGTCCTGGGTTTCTTCCTCCTCCTCGGCCGTAGCCCCGGTCAGCACGGTCAGGGCGACGGCCGATCCTTCCTTCTCACACGGCGCGGAGTTCTTGACATTCGTTGGTGTTGTGGGTGTGGAGGTCGTGGTACACACAGTACCGGCTCCCCCTGGAGGAGTCGGGCAGATCCTTGCCGCGCTTGGTGTCTGGTTCGGCTATGAGCACGGCAGCCCCCTTGCGCTTCACGTCCTTGGCCTTGGGCTTCTTCTCTTCTGGGTCTGCGGCAGGCAGCTCGAGGAGGGAGAGGCGTCCCTCCTCAGCCCTGGCACACCTGTTCGCCAAGTTGAACAGCTCCAGGGAGGTGCAGAGGTCTTCATGCATCGCCAGCTCCTCCTTCATCTTTACGTCGCGCACGCCATTGAAGAAGGCCGAGATGATGGCCTCCTCGGACAACCTGGGGATCTTGAGGCGCGCGCTGTTGAAGCGCTGAATGTACTTTTGCAGGGTCTCTCCGGGTTGTTGCTTGATGCGGCGCATGTCGCTCACGGCGGGCGGCCGGTCGCGAGTACCTTGGAAGTTGGCGATGAAGCGGGTGCGCATCTGGTTCCAGGAGGAGATCGTTCCTGGAGCCAGGTTCAGGAGCCAGGTGCGTGCTCCTTCCTTCAGCGCCATGGGGAACCAGTTCGCCATGACCTTCTCGTCCCCGCCGGCAGCCTCGATGCCCAGCTCATAGAGCTGGAGGAACTCTGCGGGATCAGTTGTGCCGTCGTAGCGGGGAGGCAGGTCCGGCTTGAACTTGCCGGGCCACGCGACGCTGCGCAGTTCGGGGGTGTAGGCGAGGCAGCCCGCGGTGGCCACGAAAGGCTTCGGTTGGTGAAGAGCTTGGCCTTGAGGGTCCCCGCGCGCTGCAGCTAGGAGCAGAGCGGGGTCTTCGCGTGCTGGAGCTGGAGCAGGGAGCGCCCGGGCAGCCCCCTGCGGGCGTGGAACTTCTTGGCAGCTCCGTTCTTGCTGTGCTGACACCTGGCGGAGCGGGTTCCGCCCAGGGGCCATGCGCCTTGGAGCCACGGCGTCTTCTTGGAGAGGAGGCGGCTGGTACGCCCCCGGAGCTTCATTGCCCGCGTGGGGCGGAGTGCGGCGCAGGAGAGCCCCCTGCGGTGCGGACGAGCTCGGCGACGTGGTCGAGCCACTCCTCGTAGACGTCATCGACGGGGCGGTAGCGCAGGAGCTCGTTC
This sequence comes from Triticum dicoccoides, assembly GCF_002162155.2. NCBI lineage: Eukaryota > Viridiplantae > Streptophyta > Magnoliopsida > Poales > Poaceae > Triticum > Triticum dicoccoides. Next base: position 586,050,869 of record NC_041386.1, read on the forward strand.
GCCGCGATGAGCGCAGCTCGAGCCTCCAAGGGTGCGCGGAGCGCGCGGGACGAAGAGCCAGCTGGTGCGAGCAACGGAGTGGCGGTGCGGCCATCTTGGCGCACGTACGGGTGCTGAGATGATGCTTGCTGCTCGCCCCCCGCCGGGCCGGTGGCGGCGTTGACGGCGGGCGACGGGGAACGACGAGGACGCCCATCGACGGGGGCCGTCTGGGCGACGCGAGAAGCGATGGCGGCCCGGCGCTCAGCGCGGGCCCGACGAGCGTCTGACATGGATGCCGCGGTCGGAGGAGAGCGGAGTGGTGGAAGACGAATTCCGGCACACCCCTACCTGGCGCGCCAAATGTCGGATTTCGGGTTCCGGCAGACCCTTAAGGTTCGAACACTGGGGTGCGCGCGGAGATTACGCCTTCAACCATTCCGTCTCACAAGGAACTAAACTACTAAAGAAACTGCGCAAGAGACACAAGATTTATACTGGTTCGGGCCACCGATGTGGTGTAATACCCTACTCCAGTGTGTGGTTTGTGGATTGCCTCCTGGGGCTGGTGATGATGAATAATACAAGGACGAACGACCTCGCGAGGGTCTGTTCTTGGCTGGGGTGATGAACTGCTAGGAGGTTCAGTCACCTTTCTCGCTCTCTCTCTCTCACTCTCATCGATGACCAAGAGCCGACCGAACCCCTTGCTATGTGGGTGGCTTGTCCTATTTATAGAGGCCCTGGTCCTCTCCCCAAATATTGAGCGAGAAGGGATCCAACAATTGCGGGCTAATTTGAAGGGGTACATCTAGTACATCTATCCTGACAAAAGTAGTCTTCGCCTGCCAAAGGCTCTGGTGATGACGCCGCGCTGGGCTCCATGGTGACCTCCGTCTCGTAGTCCGCCTGGTCCTGGTCTCGTTGCACCAAAGTGGCAACCTTTTCCTGATGCCTCGGTACTCCGCGGCTGCACTTGTCCCCTTTGCACCAAAGAGGAAAGAAGGACGCTGCGCGCGCTGGCACCCGCCTGGTGCCCTGAGTCATCATGGCTTACGTCATGGGCACCTCGCGGGGTACCCTGCCTTGATGTCTCCGCCTCCTCGCGAGCCAGCTTGATGAGGCTGCGCCTGAGTATGCGCCGTGTCGTCTGCCTCGCGAGGCTTGGCCCTTCGTGAGGGTCTTGAGTCTTGTGTTGATGAAGATGGGCCACGCTGGGCCCCCACTTGAGCCACGCCGCAGGCCACAGGCAGGCAAGTCTGGGGACCCCCGTTCCCAGAACACCGACATTGTTAGCTTACTTTGTTGGGGCCGCCCCTCGGGATGCATCATCCCCAAGTAGCTCGGGCCTGACCCAGTGATGTCCACCTTCCCAACATCTATTTGAATGAATCCACTCCTTCGCGGCTAATGAGTTTGACCTAGTTGCCCGCTCAACTGACGCCAACTGACGGAGCTGCTCCCAAACAGCATGATGCTTGCGCATGGGTCCGTCCCTGCAACGCCGGCAAACCTGAATGGCTGAGCTCTGGCCGCGGCAGCCCCGCATGGTGCCACCTCGTCAAGCCTTCAGTGCCTCATCGCCCCTCGGAAGCAACCAACGGCTGACTGTCAATTGTCATGGCAACCCTCGTTCTTTCTATGATAGGTCTACAGGATCTCCTAAAGGAGCTACGTCAGGCGAGGCCCTTGCGGTGTCTCCTTCACTGTCATCCGCGCGAACCGCTTGCACGTTAAAGGGGGGTGCCTGAGCATCGCGACTCAGGGCTCCTACTGGCTCTCCAGCCCTCACCCTCTGGCCTTGTCCACGGCATCGCGACCTGGCATACCAGCGACGGCTGAGACTCGCTCGAGGGCCGGGACCCGAGGACGTAGAGCAGAAAGGGGAGCAAAGGCGAGAGGGGAGGGACACGCGAGAACCTCGCCGAGCAACCTCACGCCTGCCGATGCACGGACCCGGCGACACACCAGAGAACGGCCCCTGATTCTCGAGATAAGTCACCACCCGGAAGCACCAGCTACCGTGGCACCATCCCTGCACCATCCCCGCGGGTTCCGCGGTCAAGTTCATCTGGGGCATCGTGAGCCGGTTCGAGGTGCCGAACCGCATCATCACGGACAACGGTTCGCAGTTCACCAGTAACCTCTTCAAAACACACTGTGCTAACCTTGGAATGCAGATATGCTACGCTTCGGTGGCGCACCCCCGAAGCAACGGCCAGGCCGAGCGAGCCAACGCAGAGGTCCTAACGGGCCTCAAGACCAGGACGTTCAAGAAGAAGCTGGAGGCCTGCGGCAGAGGTTGGTACGACGAGCTTCAGTCCGTGTTGTGGTCCATCCACACAACCGCGACCAAGCCAACTAGAGAGACCCCGTTCTTCCTGGTCTACGGAGCCAAAGCAGTCCTCCCTCACGAGGTCAGACGTCGCCCCGCACGGGTCCTGGCGTTCGACGAGGCGCAGCAGGACGCCATGCGGGGGATGGACCTCGTGCTGGGGGAGGAACGTTGCCAAGAAGCCGCGCTGCGAGCGGCGAGGTACCAACAAGCATTGCGACGATATCACTGCCGCAACATCCGCCCCAGAACTCTCGAGGTAGGAGACCTTGTGCTCAGGCAGGTTCTCTCCAGGGAGGGACTGCACAAGCTCTCTCCCATGTGGGAGGGCCCGTTCAAGGTTGTTCATGTTCCCAGGCCCGGCTCCACGCGCTTGGAGACTCAGGAGGGGGTGCCGGTCCAAAACGCATGGAACATCCAGCACCTCCGAAGGTTCTACCCCTAAAAAGGCCCGGAGCCTGTGAAGAAGGCGAATGCCTGTGAAGCTGTCGTGTTTTGGAAAAGGCCCGGAGCCTGTGAAGAAGGTGAATGCCTGTGAAGCTGTCGCGTTTTGGAAAAGGCCCGGAGCCTGTGAAGAAGGCGAATGCCTGTGAAGCTGTCACGTTTGGGAAAAGGCCTGGAGCCTGTGAAGAAGGCGAATGCCTGTAAAGCTGTCGCGTTTTGGAAAAGGCCCGGAGCCTGTGAAGAAGGCGAATGCCTGTGAAGCTGTCGCATTTTGGAAAAGGCCCGGAGCCTGTGAAGAAGGCGAATGCCTATGAAGCTGTCGTGTTTTGGAAAAGGCCCGGAGCCTGCGAAGAAGGCGAATGCCTGTGAAGCTGTTGCATTTTGGAAAAGGCCCGGAGCCTGTGAAGAAGGCCAACGCCTGTGAAGCTCGCCGCCTGTGACACTCTCACGTAATAATGAGTTGGGGCTGTACACGCCCCGGAGTCTCAGGAGCGCCGGCCTCAGGCCCTGGGGCTCCCTCCCATGCCCAGTGGCAGCACTTAGCTCCGCGCTGGTGAGAAGACGTCGAAGACTAGATTATGTGCCGGACGCGGCTTTTTCATTTGCTTTTCATAGTTGGCTTGTTCGTTCTCATTCGAAGTTTTATTGAAGTTGTTGCCGTCTTTGGCTTGTGGTTCTTCGACTTTTCACTCTCCTGCTTCGATTTCTCTTATGCAAGGCCTTGC
>NC_041386.1:586054557-586122378 GCF_002162155.2 Triticum dicoccoides
GCGCCCTCGCGAGAGTTCCTGTCCTAGTCGTTCAAAGGTTTCGCGACCTGGGTCCATTACAGGAGCACCCCTCTAGTCCGTGCCCCACGGGCACCGCGACACAAACACATGGCCTGGGTCGGTCGCCCCCCCCCCCACGGTTGGGGCAGGGAACTGCCCATGCGCGGGCACATAGCCGGAGGGCACGATAACGGAAGCAAAGCGACGATTAACAACAATAACCCAAACATGCCCCTGCGGGGCTCCACACTACTGTCTTTTTACGCAGGAAAAAGGGAAAGGAAGAACAAATCAGGCGCAGCTCCACACCGGCCTGCAGGGAACACCCGAGCTGCCTCCGGCGCTCAGGAAGACTCCCTCTCGCGCTTCACCGATGCGCGACGGCGGGCAGACACGCTGCCACCTCCCAAGCCGATACGACGGCGTGGAGGCTGACCGCGGCCACCGCTAGAAGAGTCGCCGCCTGAAGAAGAACCGGTGAAGCTTGGGGAACCCTGAGTGCCACCAATCACGCGAGCGCTGTCCTCTCCATCATCGCCGGGGCTGGGTTCCCGGCCGCGGTCATCGTCCTCAGGGCAGCACCCAACGCGGCGACCATCTTCCCCAAACACCCTCACGTAGAGGGTGGCGTCGCTGTCAAACTTGAAGTGCAGGGTGCACCGACGGCTCAGGCCACGCGCGCGTGCGAACGTCTGCCAACCGCGGGCCAAGGCCAGGCTCCCGGCTGCGGAGACCTCCAATGAAGCCCATGAGGCCCGGCTGCAGCAGCCGTCTGCCTGGAGCCAGAGGCCGCCCTGGGCGCCGGCCGGGAGCTCGCCGAGGAGGAAGCGAGGAAGCGGAAGCCGGGTGCTAGTCGGCTCCGCCGACCACAAAACGAACTCCGGCAGCACCTCTGCCGCGCGAAAGCGCGGCCTAGGGGAACGCGCGACCGAAACACGTCCCCCGACCGCAGCAGTCCGCCCGTCACCATGCTGGAAATCGTCTTAGCGGTCGCGGGGAGCTGCCGTGGTGGCCACAGGATGTTTGCGAGGGCGCCCTCGGCAGCGCTTGGGCGGGGGAGAGGCAGGCTTAACCTGGCGAGACTTCCCCTTCTCTGCGGCCGAGAACCTCTTCGACGGGGCCATGAAGAAGAAGGAGAAGCAAGGGGGGATGAACTAGAAGGGCGCGCGCTGGTTCGTACTTACAGCCGGCGAGGGCCAACCGTCGCCCCCCCCCCATGATCGCAGGTAATTATGACCCGATTTTGCATGCAGGGACTTGTCCAATCTACACAGTTGCCGAGGCGCCGTGGGGAAGTGGAGACGCCCATGTCCAATCAACCGCCACGCGGCGCCCAAGGCTGCAGGCTGTTAGGGCCCGCGGCGCTTCTCCCTTGCCCTTTCGCCTCCCTGCACGGCCAAGTCCGGGCGCGCCTTGGGACCGAGGGCTACTGTCGGTGTTCTGGGAACGGGGGTCCCCAGACTTGCCTGCCTGCGGCCTGCGGCGTGGCTCAAAGGGGGCCCAGCACGGCCCGGCTTCATCGACGCAGACCCAAGACCCTCGCGAGGGGCCAAGCCTCGCGGGGCGGATGACACGAAGCTTCCTCAGGCACGGCCACATCAGGCTGGCTCGCGAGGAGGCGGAGAGATCAAGGCGGGGTACCTCACGAGGTGCCCGTGATGCAAGCCATGACGACCAAGGGCACTAGGCGGGCGCCAGCCCGCGAAGTGTCCTCCTTTCCTCTTTGGTGCAAAGGGAGCAAGCGCAGGCGAGAGCATCAAGCAAAGGCATCCGTTTTGGTGCAACGAGACCAAGACCAGTCCAACGACAGGGAGGAAGTCATTGTGGAGCCCAAGCCAGTGTCACCACCAGAGTCTTTGGCAGGCGAGGACTAACTTTAGTCAGGATAAGTGTACCAGATGTTCCCCTTCTAAATGGCCAATTGTTGGCGCTCTTCCCGCTCAATATTTGGGAAGAGGCCCAGGGCCTTTGCCTATAAATAGGACTAGCCACCCACAGGGTAGGAGGAGCAAAATCGGATCGAGTAACATCACACAGAGAGAGAGAAAGAGAGAAGGGTGACTGAACTCCTCCTAGCAGTTCATCTCCACAGCCAAGAACAGACCCTCGCGAGGCTGTTCTTCCTTGTATTGCTCATCATCATCAGCCCAAGAGGCAATCCACCATACCACACACTGGAGTAGGGTGTTACACCACAACGGTGGCCCGAACCAGTATAAACCCTGTGTCTCTTGTGCTATTCTTCCCATAGCTTAGATCTCAGCGAGGCGGAGGGGTGCAGGTAGGTAGAAGGCGAAATCTCCGTGCGCACCCCAGTGTTCGAACCTCAAGGGTCTGCCGAAACCCGAAATCCGACACCGGCGGGCCTGGCGGCGGGGAGGAGAGAGAGGGCGTGGGCGCGGGCGAGGTGGCGCGCAGCGATTGGCTCGAGCGGCAGCGACGCTGGGGTGGCGGCCTGCAATTGGCTGGGGTGAGGTGGCTGGCAGACATGTCCGGCCAGCGGGGATTTTTGTCCGGCGGCGCAAGGGGAAGAAGCCTAGGGTTCATCCGCAAATTTTCGGGGGGATACACATATATATAGGTAGAGGGAGCTAGGAGAGTCCAAATGAGGTGCGGTTTTTGGCCACGCGATCGTGATCGAACGGCCGAGAGCATGGAAGGGGTTTGGATGGGTTATGGGCCACTTTGGAGGGTTGTTGGTCTGCAACACACACGAGGCCTTTACGGTTCCCCGGTTAACCGCTGGAGTATCAAACGGACTCCAAATGGCATGAAAGTTGACAAGCGGTCTACTGGTAGTGTACCAAGGCCGCTTAGCAAATCTCGGTCCACTCTGAGAAAGTTAGAAACCCGCACACGAAAAGAGACAAAAGGAGGCGCCGGAGGACATAGGAGTGCCGGATTGCAAAACGGACAATGGGGAAATGCTTGGATGCATGAGACGAACACGTATGCAAATGCGATGCACATGATGACATGATATGAAATGCATGACACACAAACAAATGACAAGGAAACAATAGCGAATATCTGGAAGACACCTGGCGCAACGCTCTTGGGGCGTTACACTCTTCAGCCAGTGCCGAGCTGGTCCTTTCAACTTGAGGGGTAAGTATTTGATGGCGTGGAGATCATCTCAGCGAGCCATGTGGATATGAAGGATAAAGTCCTCAATCCAGACCCCAGGGTCTGTCGTTCCGCCGTATGCCTCTATGTTCAGGGTTTGAATCCTTCGGGAAATTCGTGATCCAACACCTCATCGGTGAAGCATAGGGGGTGTGTGGCACCCATGTGTTTGGATGTGCCGTGGCGTTCTGACGGTTGTAGTGTTTTGTTTTGATTTTGTGCCGGAGCGCGCTTCCTAGATCCATAGATAGATCTGGCCAGACCGGCTTTTTGGCGCAAGTCCTCACGTAAATCGTGCACCGACTTATGTTCGACATCATTAGCTACCCGATCACGGCCACGGGGTGGTCGATCCGGCTGATTGGCCATTTTATTTTTCGGCTGTGTAGGCTCTAAAGCCTCGTCATCGAATTCAGGCAACAGCTTGCGCTTTGGATAGCTCTTTGTGTGGCAACTGCCATCGTGCTTCTCTTCAGTGTCAAGCACTTTGTTCCATCTACTGTTGAGTGTATTTTGCATGGCTTTAAGCCTTTGATTCTGCTTCTTTAAACTCCTCGTGGTGGCAATAAGCCTTCTATGGAGGTTCTCTTGCTCCAAGTGCCTTTCCGGGATGATGTGTGTATCGTCGTCCGGACTGTTCTCCTCTCCGGAAACAGGTTGGTGAGCTTTGCGCTCGGCGTCGCCGTGATCAAGCAACGGTTCCGTACTATGTTCGGCATCCGCTGGTTCATCCTGCTCTATCGCTGGGTCCATGTGGTCGTCGTTTGCTTTGGAGTCGTCTGGGGTATTATTCTTTCCTACGCTGTTATCGCTGTTTTTGCCGAGGTGGGATTTGGAGCGGCGCCTACTCGTCGCTTTGGCTGCTTGTCGAGGGGATTACCTCCACTGCATCCCTCTGTTCCTTGTCATTGTTTTCTTTGGGTGTATCCACCATGTATATATCATGTGATGAAGCGGCCGTCCAGCGCCCTATGGGCGGTGGTTCATGTTCCTCTCCTGCATCATCGTCCATACCGTCGATGTCTTCGGAGCCAAAATTAAGCAAGTCGTCAACAGTGGATATTAAATGGGTGGTGGGTGTGGAATGAATTTCTTTGTCTTCCACTTCCCACTCAAGCCGGACATAGTTCGGCCGAGGGTCTCCTAACAAGGAGAGAGATTTCAATAAATCTAGCAAGTCGCCCAAAGGCGAGTGCTGAAAGATATCCGCGAAGGTGAACTCCATGATCGGTGCCCAATCAGATTCGATGGGCACGAGCGCGGGCGGTTCAGAGCCAGTGGCCGGGGATGAATCCAAGGGTCCGGCAACACAGGTCTCATAGGGAGTGAAATCAGTATTTGGCTCTATCACCGCTGAGTGTGCGGCCTCCATGGCGGGGTCTACCCACCCGTCCTCGGACGGCACGATCTGCTCCGGATCGAAGGCTGGAGTAGCCATAGGTGTGATCTCCCGAACACCGTCCGACAGTAGAGCTAAGTCATGCTTGTCGAGACTATGCGGCGCACCTGGCATGGGCTCGAATCCGTCGAAGATCAAGTCTTCGCGGATGTCGGCAGTGTAGTTTAAGCTTCCAAACCCGACCTGATGGCCGGGGGCGTAGCTCTCGATCTGCTCCAGATGGCCAAGCGAGTTGGCCTGCAGTACAAAGCCGCCGAATACGAAGAGCTTTCTGGGGGTAAAAACCTCACCCCGGATCACATCATTGCCGATGATTAAGGATGGCAATGGGTCGGGTTTGGATCGGGTAGAACAATATCAAATCCGTATCCATATCCATGAAGACAGTCTTTGTCCGTCCATGAAAAAATCCATGGGTGAAAAATTGTGTCCATGTCCAAACCCGATGGATATCCTTTGGGTCCCCTCGAGACATATAAATAAGACATAACACAATGTTAACATAATCTCTTCCAGTATTCACCTCATGGCAGGATACGCCTCAATTATGGTAAACATCAACTTATGGTAAATCAACGTCCACTAACAACTTAAGATCATTTAGTATTTTCTAATATATGAGAAGGACAATTTTTTTAACAAGGAGATAAAAATAAGGGAAGGGGCGTTGGTCGTTGGAGTATGTTACTGAGGGGATTCAATGTGAACTAATAAAAGTTACAACAGGGATTATGCAATTTATTTTGCATGTTTTAGATAACACAGTGTAAAATTGTAGTGGGACACGTGACTATGGGGTAGGGATAGCAATTTTTTGCCCATTAAGTCATACTATCGGATCGGGTTTGGGTATACCCACGGGTACAAGATTATATCCATGCCCTACCCACGAGCAATCAGATCGGGTTTGGGCGCCGCGTATGGACACAAAAGCATATCCAAACCCTATCCATTCGGGTCGGATATCCATGGGTATCCATGCCCGTGGGTAAAATTGCCATCCTTACCGATGATCGAAGGAGCCATCAAGCCTTATGGCGACGACACAGCGGAACTCTCAATGAAAGCACCAATGTCGGTGTCAAAACCAGCGGATCTCGGGAAGGGGGTCCTGAACTGTGCGTCTAAGGCGGATGGTAACAGGAGGCAGGGGACACAATGTTTACCCAGGTTCGGGCCCTCTCAATGGAGGTAATACCCTACGTCCTGCTTGATTGATCTTGACGATATGAGTATTACAAGAGTTGATCTACCACGAGATCATAGAGGCTAAACCCTAGAAGCTAGCCAATGATTCTAATTGTTGTTGTCCTACGAACTAAACCCTCCAGTTTATATAGACACGGAGGGGGCTAGGGTTACACAGAGTCGGTTGCAAGGGAGGAGATCTACATATCCGAATCGCTAAGCTTGCCTTCCACGCAAAGGAGAGTCCCACCCGGACACGGGACGAAGTCTTCGATCTGGTATCTTCATAGTCCAACAGTCCGGCCAAAGTATATAATCCGGCTGTCCGAGGACCCCCTAATCCAAGACTCCCTCAGTCACAGAGAGGAAACATTTTATTTCCGCGTAATAAAGGAAGCACTTCCTTGCGTGCGTGCGGCCATGGGCCATGTGCGTCCCTACTGTCAGCCAATCCATGTACATGCCTCATCTGAGCCGCCCCCCTCGTCCAACGGATGGTTGGCCGCCAGTTATGCCGTGCCTTGCTGTGGGCAAGACATTGGATCTCTGTCCTCGATGGCCGTCATTTGTTGACAAAGTTGACCACACCGCGCTGAGAGAACCAACGCAGTGAACGATGGCAAGTATTACGAAGGGAACGACCCGAAGTCGGCGAAGACACAATAGTGGATGCCAATGCTGAGGGGAGTACGAGGGTTCACTGGTTCGGCTGCGGTGTGAGGCTGTCATCGCTGGTGAAGAACAGGAGGTGTTGGTGAGCAGAGGAATGGCCTGGACGGCGTTGGGGACTAGAGTGGGCCAGTGAAGCCTGCGCGGAAGCACAGCCCGCCACGGAGGGGGTAGCAGGCGGTACCCCCGGCGGTGGTTTGGGCGGCTGAAGCAAGAATATCCGGGATTGAAGAAGCACCACAGTCGTTGGATGGACATCGAACTGCCACTACTGCTAGAATCGTGTCTTGATTATAAGTTTAAAAGCCTTCCGTACGCCTTAGTAGGCCCACAACCCTTCCGTACGCATCACTGACTATAATTCTCAAAAAAATAGTAGGCCCACAAGTGAGCATCACATCTGTGGCAGAGAACATATAGCCCATTTGCGATTTGTAATAGTGTACGACCCATTTTTGAATTCTAATGGAATTTACCACAACCCATTTATAGTCTGTTAAAATTACAGCCCATTTTCTAGCCAGGACAACAATTATTAATTTAAACCAACCTCTCAAAATAGAATTCAACCAAAAATCCCACATTTAATGGGATCCGAAAAAAATTATCCGGAAATTTTGAGTCAGATTAAGTATATTCCAAAATGAATTTGTATTAGGTAAAAATCTAAAAAATACTGCGCAATAAGTAATGAAATGAAAATTTCCAAATTCAAACAATAATATTTTTGAAACTAATTACCTGCTTGGTGCGTTTTTGTATATTTACAGCCCAGTTTTTATAATTACATCACATTTATTATTTCTTAAATCCTGTTTTCTTGTTAGGCCTAATAGGAAAGATTTCCAACCCATCGGGGCGGATAATAACAAGTTGACCTGGGTTGGGTATTTCTCAAAAAAAGTGTAGCTGGCTAGCCGTTTTCACCTTGAAAAATAATATCTAGGCTGGATATTTGGTCAACATAAAATAATAGCCTGGGCTAGATGGGCCGCAGCCCGCCCAGTTGATACCCTGCTCCTTTGAACAACAACAAAAACATCGCTCAAGAAAAACTCCGCTTACATCTAAAAAAACAAATACTGCTCGAGCTGCTGGGTCCCAACTGTCGGCCTCTCCTTGTGCAATTCTCTCATTTATTGACTATATAGGTTGATGATGGTGTGGGACCGTGATGTCATGAAACCAGGACGAAGCAAAAAAATATTGTTGTATATAATAAGGAGGAACTTGCGTACGTACGGCTATGGCCGTAGTGGGTCCCTACTGTTATCTAGTCAAAATAAAGTCATCTCCTAAATCCTCATGTTCGTTGACCATTTTAACAATGCTCGGCGCCACGGCGAGCGCAACAACTCGAAGGACGATGGAGAGGGCCTCGCGGGCCCTACAAATGGTCTGATACAGCGCCCGATCCTCATTCAGGAAGCCAGGATCATCATACACCTATGAGCACCTTCGAGAGACCGAGACGGCATGAAACAGTAAGGCCGCGCTTGGGAGTTCTGGTTTATTTCACACCTGTATTAAGATACAAGTGTAATTTACTCATCATCGAAAACAACGCGTAAAATACAGGCATAATGAAACCGAGGGCCCGAGGTCCGTAATGAAAACCGGCGTGTTACACGTGTAATTTGAGAGACCAGTGTATATTTTACTAGTCGAACTCGACCAACCAAGCACTTCTCCCGAGACCATCTGCTTTTATTTACAAGCGTCAGTTTTACAAGCAGTTTTGGTTGAAAAACGACGATCCAATCACGGCCTAAGATGATGAGTTGGTCGGAAGATCATATGGTTTCACGTCTAACCTACTCTAGTTGTCGTATAGGCTATAAATGAAACATATGACAATGAACTTCTTAAGCACAGAAACAACAGAAGAGGATGATCTTCTTAACATGCAAATCACACGCATTAGCTCAACATGCAAACTAATATGAAGCATTATTCTCAGGAGGCATGGTGAACAGCTCATGATGTCGCATGCCACAACATTCCAAGCTCAACTTTCCAATCAAACTCACAAGGCCTGGCATTAGATAGACAACATTCAGAACAAACTCTTAAAATACCTTACATAAGTCAACATTCATGTGACTATGCATCTCAACAGAGTAAATATTTACTTCTGAACTGAAGACATGAATAGGAAAAAATGATGGACGTTGCTCACAGCATCGGGCGCCCCACTCAAAAATATCAATTGCATGTCTTCTGGCTAACACCAATCAGCAAAATTTGACAAGGTCTTCCAATTCCAATATATTAAACTAATGTCTTCTTGCTAACATCAATGATTAAACTTTGACAAGCTTTTCCCATTCAAAATATGTAATGCCTATGATTGTGGAACAGGCAAGGTTTGTCATCAGTTTGCCATCTGATAGTCCGATGGCTCAAGGTGACGACGAATGACTAGAGAACCATTCGATGTATTGTGCATGATGAAGTATTATGGAGGATACGAACCATCTGAACCATCTGAACATTTTGTGCAGTTCCACTAAAATCAAGCTGAGCATCCCTATGGATTTTGTATTTATATGCTGCAAGAAAACAAAGACACATCATCACACACATGAATATTGGCCCCAGTGTCAACCCACCAATCGGTGGACTAACAAACTGAAAGTATGGTAAATAGATTAACATACCCATATGCCCCATCATTGTTGCTTAGAATGACATTGACAGACTTGGAGTCATGTCTGGCTTCTTGTACTTGTTTGGGCACTTTTTGGCCAGTGCACTCCACGTGTTGTAGAGTTGCGTATGCTCTCTACAGACTAGTAATGTCACCAGCGTCTACAAATACTCTATAAAGTTTCTCGATCATTCCTTCTGTAATGTACTGCAAATGGTGAATGCTTCTTTTTGGAAAGTGGTAAGACCAACTGGACCCACTAATGCAATAGTTTGCCTTAGACACATTGGCTCCTTTTGTGCAGTTCAACTAAAATCAAAGTCGGAATAAAACAGAGCTTTAATTTTGATATCCCTGTAAGCAACAATAGGTATAAGGGAAACAATTACTGAGAAATAACGGTTGATGACTTGTACTCCCAAAAGAAAAACATCTACTGATCTACCTTATCTTAATTTTACTAGCGGCGTTAGATTAACAAAATGAATAAACAGTTCCACGGGAGAGTGGGCGCAACATCAACATGTGCTTCCATCTACTTATAAAGGGGGTGATGCAGAGTTTTGTTGTAACAAAGAAGCAAGCATCATGTATGGGTTGGAACAATTTTTGCTCATTTAATGGTAAAATACAGTAGTTCAATAGCTTCAATTCAACATTTATTCGAAACAGTACCAATACAAGTAGCACAACATCTCAAAGCACACTGCAACATCATGTGGATGAAAGTCGGTACTGACCTTTCTTGACCAAGATTTGAAACAACTCGCGAGGAGGACTGGAAACATATCCCAACACATATATGAAAATCTGATCTCCTTTTGTGCAGTTCCACCAAAATTAAGCAAAGTCGCCGGTGTGACATTCAAGTTGAACTACACAAAACACTCTTAAAACATAAGTGTTTCGCGTAGCGAAGCAAAATGTCGCAATAGCAACAAGTTGAATAGATATCCTTGTTTTAACAGAGGCCAAAAGGAATCAATTACTGGCCAGTAAAGGAGGATGAAACATGCGGCCACAAAAATGGTAATCCCGCCAATCCCTAACAAGTGTTGCAGGTTTGAACTAAGATTTAGTAGTTAATTCTGAGAGTGGCATTTCTTAATTTTATCAGCAGCATTAGATTAACAAAAAGCATAAACAGTTCGATGGGAGAGTGGGCGCAACAACGACATGTGCTATGACTTTGCTATGCTTAATGCTTGTCACTAGGGCCCGAGTGCCATGATTTCAGATCTGAACCTATTATGTTTTCATGAATATATGTGAGTTCTTGATCCTATCTTGCAAGTCTATAGTCACCTATTATGTGTTATGACCCGTTAACCCCAAAGTGACAATAATCAGGATACTTACCGGTGATGACCATAGTTTGAGGAGTTCACGTATTCACTATGTGTTAATGCTTTGGTCCGGTACTCTATTAAAAGGAGGCCTTAATATCCCTTAGTTTCCAATAGGACCCCACTGCCATAGGAGGATAGGACAAAGTACGCCATGCAAGTTCTTTTCCAGAAGCATGTATGACTATATTCGGAATACATGCCTACATTACATTGATGAACTGGAGCTAGTTCTGTGTCACCCTATGTTATAACTATTGCATGAGGAATCACATCCAACTTAATTATCCATCACTGATCCATTGCGTACGAGCTTTTCATATATTGTTCTTCGCTTATTTACTTATCCGTTGCTACTGTTACAATCACTACAAAACCAAAAACTATTGCTTTTGGTACTGTTACCACTACTATCATATTACTTTGCTACTAAATAATTTCCTGCAGATATTAAGTTTCCAGATGTGGTTGAATTGACAACTCTGCTGCTAATACTTGAGAATATTCTTTGTCTCCCCTTGTCTCGAATCAATAAATTTGGGTTGAATACTCTACCCTCGAAAACTGTTGTGACCCCCTATACTTGTGGGTTATCAAGACTATTTTATGGCGTTGTTGCCGGGGCGCATAGCTCTATTCTTTGAGTCACTTGGGATTTATATCTGCTAATCACTATGAAGAACTTGAAAGATAAAAGAACCAAGATTTTTCCCTCAACTACGAGGTGTGGTACGGAACTGCCATCTAGCTCTGCACTTGATTCACCTTCTGTTTTGAGTAAACTTGTGACACCTACTCCTGCTATTCATTCTGATATGTCGCATGTTATTGATGATGCCACTTCTGCTTTGCATGATACTTATGATGAAACTACTTCTATGCTTTATAATATTATGCCGCTAGGTGAATTTCTTGATGAATAACTTGCTAGGGTTAGAGAGAATAAAATTATTGAAACTGATAATATTGATGAAAGTGATGATGAAGATTCCCCCCCCCCAAGATATGAACTGCCTGTTGTGCCTAAGGGTTATGTTATGGATGAAGAAACTGCTAGAGACTTCTTAGCTTGCAATGATAGATCTGATCTTAAAAAATTATTAGCTAAGCTTAAAGAAAAGTCTTTGAATGTTAGAATGAAATATGACCCTGCTTTTGCTACTTCACCTATCTTTATTACTGATAAGGATTATGATTTCTCTGTTGATCCTGAGTTAACTACTTTGGTTGAATCTGATCCTTTCTATGGTTATGTGTCTGAAACTGTTGTGGCACATCTTAATAAATTAGATGATATAGCCACCCTGTTTACTCATGATGAGAAAAATTGCTATTACTTTATCCTTAAGTTGTTTCCGTTCTCATTAAAGGGTGGTGCTAAAACATGGTTTAATTCTCTTGATCTTGGTTGTGTGCGTAGACCCCAGGATATGATTTATTACTTCTCTGCTAAATATTTCCCCGCTCATAAGAAACAAGTTGCTTTAAGGGAAACATATAATTTTGTGCAAATTGAAGAAGAGAGTCTCCCACAAGCTTGGGGAGGCTTCTTCGATTACTTAATGCCTTGCCTGACCATCCTCTCAAGAAAAATGAAATACTTGATATATTTATAATGGACTAACTAGTGCTTCCAGAGACTACCTGGACAGTTGTGCCGGTTGTGTTTTCAGGGGAAGAACTGTTGATCAAGCTGAATTGCTATTGAATAATATGTTGAGTAATGAAAATGATTGGACACTTCCTGAACCAACTCCTAAGCCAACTCCGAAGAAAAGGGGTATTCTATTTCTCAGTCCTGAAGATATGCAAGAGGCAAAAAAATCTATGAAATAAAAAGGTATTAAAGGTGAAGATGTTAAGAATTTACCACCTATTAAAGAAATACATGGTCTTGATAACCCGACACAGGTAGTAAAGGTAAATTCTCTCTATAGATTTGATGAAGGTGATATTCATCGTTATAAGTCTGCTAGCCAATGCTTAGATGAGTTTGATAATTTTATTGTTAAACAAGAAAACTTCAATGCTTATGTTGGTAGACAATTGAAACGCAATGCTGATATGCTTGAGCACTTGACTGATTATATGTCTAGAGATAAAGGTGAACTTAAGCTTATTAGTAAACATGCTTCTATGGTTACCACTCAAGTAGAATAAGTACTTAAGGCTCAGAATGATTTGCTCAATGAATTAAACAATAAGAAAAATGATAATGATGTTAGAGTTATGACTAGAGGGGGTAAAATGACTCAGGAACCTTTGTATCATGAGGGCCATCCTAAGAGAATTGAGCAAGATTCTCAGAGAACTAATGTTGATGCACCTAGTCCTTCTAAAAGGAATAAAAAGAAAAATGATAGGACTTTGCATACTTCTAGTAAACCTGTTGTTGACACACCTGAGAATCCCAATGATATTTCTATTTCTGATGCTGAAACACAATCTGGTAATGAACATGAACCCAGTGATAATGTTAATGATGATGTTCATGTTGATGCTCAACCTAGCAATGACAATGATGTCGAGACTGGACCTGCTGTTGATCTTGATAACCCGCAATCAAAGAATCAACATTATGATAAGAGAGACTTTATTGCTAGGAAGCACAGTAAAGAAAGAGAACTGATACGTCTCCAACGTATCTATAATTTTTGATTGTTCCATGCTAATATTATACCCTGTTTTAAACATTATTGGGATTTATTATCCACTTTTATATTATATTTGGGACTAACCTATTAACTGGAGGCCCATCCCAGAATTGTTGTTTTTTGCCTGTTTTAGGGTTTCGCAAGAAAAGAATATCAAATGGACTCCAAACGGAATGAAACCTTCGGGAACGTGATTTTCTCACCGAATATGATCCAGGAGACTTGGACCCCACGTCAAGGCATCAAACAGGAGGCCACGAGGTAGGGGGCGCGCCTACCCCCCCTCCCAGGTGCGCCCTCCACCCTCGTGGCCCCCCTGTTGCTCCACCGACGTACTTCTTCCTCCTATATATACCTACGTACCCCCAAACGATCAAAGCAGGAGCTAAAAACCTAATTCCACCGCCGTAACTTTCTGTATCCATGAGATCCCATCTTGGGGCCTGTACCGGAGCTCCACCAGAGGGGGCATCAATCGCGGAGGGCTTCTACATCAACACCATAGCCTCTCCGGTGAAGTGTAAGTAGTTTACTTCAGACCTTCGGGTCCATAGTTATTAGGAAGATTGCTTCTTCTCTCATTTTGGATCTCAATACAAAGTTCTCCCCCTTTCTTGTGGAGATCTATTCAATGTAATCTTATTTTTGCGGTGTGTTTGTTGAGACCGATGAATTGTGGGTTTATGATCAAGTTTATCTATGAACAATATTTGAATCTTCTCTGAATTCTTTTATGTATGATTGGTTATCTTTGCTAGTCTCTTCAAATTATCAGTTTGGTTTGGCCTACTAGATTGATCTTTCTTGCAATGGGAGAAGTGCTTAGCTTTGGGTTCAATCTTGCGGTGTCCTTTCCCAGTGACAGTAGGGCCAGCAAGGCATGTATTGTATTGTTGCTATCGAGGATAACAAGATGGGGTTTTCATCATATTGCATGAGTTTATCCCTCTACATCATGTCATCTTGCTTAAGGCGTTAGTCTGTTCTTATGAACTTAATACTCTAGATGCATGCTGGATAGCGGTCGATGTGTGGAGTAATAGTAGTAGATGAAGGCAGGAGTCGGTCTACTTGTCTTGGACGTGATGCCTATATACATGATCATACCTAGATATTCTCATAACTATGCTCAATTCTGTCAATTGCTCAACAGTAATTCGTTCACCCACCGTAGAATACTTATGCTCTCGAGAAGCCACTAGTGAAACCTATGGCCCCCGGGTCTATCTTCATCATATTAATCTTCCAACACTTTGTTATTTTCATTGCTTTTTATTTTACTTTGCATCTTTATTATAAAAATACCAAAAATATTATCTTATCATATCTATCAGATCTCACTCTCGTAAGTGACCGTGTAGGGATTGACAACCCCTATCGCGTTGGTTGCGAGGATTTATTTTTTTGTGCAGGTGCGAGGGACTAGCGCGTAGCCTCCTACTGGACTAATACCTTGGTTCTCAAAACTGAGGGAAATACTTACGCTACTCTGCTGCATCACCCTTTCCTCTTCAAGGGAAAACCAACGCAAGTGCTCAAGAGGTAGCAAGAAGGATTTCTGGCACTGTTGCCGGGGAGGTCTAAGCAAAAGTCAACATACCAAGTACCCATCACAAACCCTTATCTCCCGCATTACATTATTTGCCATTTGCCTCTCGTTTTCCTCTCCCCCACTTCACCCTTGCCGTTTTATTCGCCCTCTCTCTATATCCTCCCTCTCTTTCTCTATTTGCCTCTTTTTTCTTGTTCCTCGTTTGCTTGTGTGTTGGATTACTTGCTTGTCACGATGGCTCAAGATAACACTAAATTGTGTGAGTTCACCAATACCAACAACAATGATTTTATTAGCACTCTGATTGCTCCTCTTACCGATGCTGAATCTTGTGAAATTAATACTTCTTTGTTGAATCTTGGCATGAAAGATCCGTTTTCCGGCCTTCCTAGTGAAGATGCCGCTACCCGTCTAAATAGCTTCCTTGATTTGTGTGATATGAAAAAGAAGAAAGATGTGGATAATGATATTGTTAAATTGAAGCTATTTCCTTTTTCGCTTAGAGATCATGCTAAAGCTTGGTTTTCGTCTTTGCCTAAAAATAGTATTAATTCATGGAATAAGTGCAAAGATGCTTTTATCTCTAAGTATTTTCCTCCCGCTAAGATCATCTCTCTTAGAAACGATATTACGAATTTTAAACAACTTGATCATGAACATGTCGCACAAGCTTGGGAGAGAATGAACTTAATGATACGTAATTGCCCAACACATGGTTTGAATTTGTGGATGATCATACAAATTTTTTATGCCGGATTGAATTTTGCTTCTAGAAATCTTTTAGATTCAGTGGTGGGAGGCACTTTTATGGAAATCACTTTAGGAGAAGCTACTAAACTCCTAGATAATATTATGGTTAATTATTCTCAATGGCACACCGAAAGATCTACTCATAAAAAAGTGCATGCGATAGAAGAAATTAATGTTTTGAGTGGAAAGATGGATGAACGTATGAAATTATTTGCTACTAAGAGTGTTTCTTCTGATCCTAATGATATGCCTTTGTCTACTTTGATTGAGAATAATAATGAATCTTTGGATGTGAATTTTGTTGGTAGGAATAATTTTGGTAACAATGCGTATAGAGGAAACTTTAACCCTAGGCCTTATCCTAGTAATTTCGCTAATAATTATGGTAATTCCTACAACAATTCTTATGGAAATTATAATAAGATGCCCTCGGATTTTTAATCTAATATTAAAGAATTTATTACTTTGCAAAAGAATTTCAATGCTTTGCTTGAAGAAAAGTTGCTTAAGATTGATGAGTTGGCTAGGAACGTTGATAGAATTTCTCTTGATGTTGATTCTTTGAAACTTAGATCTATTCCACCTAAGCATGATATCAATGAGTCTCTCAAAGCCATGAGAATTTCCATTGATGAGTGCAAAGAAAGAACCGCTAGGATGCGTGCTAAGAAAGATTCCTTTATAAGAGCGTGTTCTTCTAGTTTGCATGATAATAAAGATGAAGATCTAAAAGTTATTGATGTTTCCCCTATTAAATCTTTGTTTTTCAATATCAATCTTGATAATGATGGGACTGAATATGATCCACCTTAACCTAGAAGATGTTCCAAAAATTCAGAGTCTTTAGATCTTGATGCTAAAATTGATAAAAGTGGGATTGAAGAGATCAAAACTCTAGATATTAATGAACCTACTATTATGGATTTCAAGGAATTTAATTATGATAGATGCTCTTTGATAGATTGTATTTCCTTGTTGCAATCCGTGCTAAATTCTCCTCACGCTTATAGTCAAAATAAAGCGTTTACTAAACATATCATTGATGCTTTGATGCAATCTTATGAAGAAAAACTTGAGTTGGAAGTTTCTATCCCTAGAAAACTATATGATGAGTGGGAACCAACTATTAAAATTAAAATTAAAAATCATGAATGCTATGCTTTATGTGATTTGGGTGCTAGTGTTTCCACGGTTCCAAAGACTTTGTGTGATTTGTTAGGTTTCCGTGATTTTGATGATTGCTCTTTAAACTTGCACCTTGCAGATTCCACTATTAAGAAACCTATAGGAAGAATTAATGATGTTCTTATTGTTGCAAATAGGAATTATGTTCCCATAGATTTTATCATTCTTGACATAGATTGCAATCCTTCATGTCCTATTATTCTTGGTAGACCTTTCCTTAGAACGATTGGTGCAATTATTGATATGAAGGAAGGAAATATTAGATTCCAATTTCCGTTAAGGAAGGACATGGAACACTTTCCTAGAAAGAAAATTAAATTACCTTATTAATCTATTATTAGAGCCACTTATGGATTGCCTTCCCAAGATGGCAATACCTAGATCTATCCTTGCTTTTATGCCTAGCTAGGGGCGTTAAACGATAGCGCTTGTTGGGAGGCAACCCAATTTTATTTTTGTTACTGTTTAGTAATAAATAATTTAGTTAGCCTCTGTTTTGGTTGTGTTTTTGTGTTTAACTAGTGTTTGTACCAAGTAGAACCGTTGGGAAGACTTGGGGAGAGTCTTGTTGATCTTGCTGTAAAAAACAGAAACTTTAGCGCTCACGACAACTGCTGTCATTTTTATTTGAAAAGTTATATTTAGTTAATTATTTTTGAAGATGATTAATAGATAAATACCTCACGTCCAGAAATTTATTTTAGAATTTTTGGGGTTCCAGATCTTGCGCTAGCTACAGATTACTACAGACTGTTCTGTTTTTGACAGATTCTGTTTTCCGTGTGTTGTTTGCTTATTTTGATGAATCTATGGCTAGTAAAATAGTTTATAAACCATAGAGAAGTTTGAATACAGTAGGTTTAACACCAATATAAATAAGGGATAATTAGATTTATGCCCCTAGTTGTGTCCCACTCGTCTGTTTTACCCCTAATTTCCAAAAGTCACCGGTTCTGTCCAAGTCACTTTGCTCCTCTTATACTTTTGCCCTTTGACCATTTGACTGCCAGTTTGAAAACTTCATAACTAATTCATACTGAATCATAAAAATGCAAATAAGACACCAAAATGTTCAAAGAAACATCACCTATATGTCAGTGTCATTTGCATTCATGAAAAAAGTGTTGGAAAGTGCACATCCGAGTTTTAGCTCTTTTGATACCACCATGAATAGTAAAATCTCAAAAAAAATCAAAAAATATTGTGGCAAAGAACGACAAATGTTCTAAGTGCTTGCCAAGTTTCATCAGGGAACGACATTCGTGGAAGTCATGGCAAACAAACAATCTATTTTGGAGTGTTGATTGTTTTTTCTCCTGGGGCACCCATGAATGTCATTCCCTGACGAAACTTGGCGAGCACTTAAAAAATTTCTCATTCTTTGCCACCAATTTTTTTTGAATTTTTGAATTTTTTTTAGATTTTACTATTCATGGTGGTAGCATAAGAGCTAAAACTCGGATGGGCACTTTCAAACACTTTTTTCATGAATGCAAATGACACTGACATATAGGTGATGTTTTTACAAACATTTTGGTATCTTATTTGCATTTTTCTGATTTAGTATGAATTAGTTATGAAGTTTTCAAACTGACGGTCAAACGGTCAAAGGGCAAAAGCATAAGAGGAGCGAAGTGACTTGGATAGAAGCAGTGACTTTTGGAAATTAGGGTAAAACAACCGAGTGGGACACAACTAGGGGCATAAATCTAATTATCCCTATAAATAAAGAATGAGTTCATTACAATACCTTGAAGTGGTCTTTTGTTTTCTTTCGCTAACAGAGCTCACGAGATTTTCTACTTTAAGTTTTGTGTTGTGAAGTTTTCAAGTTTTGGGTAAGGATTTGATGGATTATGGAACAAGGAGTGGCAACAGCCTAAGCTTGGGGATGCCCATGGCACCCCCAAGATAATATAAGGACACCAAAAAGCCAAAGCTTAGGGATGCCCCGGAAGGCATCCCCTCTTTCGTCTATTTCTATCGGTAACTTTACTTGGAGCTATATTTTTATTCACCACATGATATGTGTTTTGCTTGGAGCGTCTTGTATTATTTGAGTCTTTATTTGTTAGTTTACCACAATCATCCTTGCTGCACACCTTTTGAGAGAGACACACATGATTCAGAAATTGTTAGAATACTCTATGTGCTTCATTTATATCTTTTGAGTCTTATAGCTTTTGCTCTAGTGCTTCACTTATATCCTTTAGAGCACGTCGGTGGATTTGTTTTATAGAAACTATTGTTCTCTCATGATTAAATTACTTTGAGAGTCCTACAAAACAGCATGGAGAAGTTTGATACTTGATCATTGTTTTGAGATATGGAGATGGTGATATTAGAGTTGTGCTAATTGAGTAGTTGTGAATTTGAGAAATGCTTATGTTGAAGTTTGTGATTCCCGTAGCATGCACGTATGGTGAACCGTTATGCTAAGAAGTTGGAGATGAAGTATTTATTGATTGTCCTCCTTATGAGTGGCGATCGGGGATGAGCGATTGTCTTTTCCTACCAATCTATCCCCCTAGGATCATGCGCATAATACTTTGCTTTGATAACTAATAGATTTTTGCAATAAGTATGTGAGTTCTTTATGAGTAATGTTGAGTTCATGGATTATACACACTCTCACCCTTCCACCATTGCCAGCCTCTCTAATACCGCGCACCTTTCGCCGGTATCATACACCTTATACCTTCCTCAAAACAGCCACCATACCTACCTATTATGGCATTTCCGTAGCCATTCCGAGAATATTTCCATGCAACTTTCCACCGTTCCGTTATTATGACACGCTCCATCATTGTCATTTTCCTTTGCATGATCATGTAGTTGACATTGTATTTGTGGCAAAGCCACCGTTCATAATTCTTTCATACATGTCACTCATGAATCATTGCTATCCCGGTACACCGCCAGAGGCATTCCTATAGAGTCATACTTTGTTCTAGTATCGAGTTGTAATCATTGAGTTGTAAATAAATAGAAGTGTGATGATCATCATTCATAGAGTATTGTCCCAAAAAAAGAGCAAGGCCAAAAAAAGCAAAGGCCCAAAAAAACAAAAAGGGGCAATACTACTATCCTTTTTCCACACTTGTGCTTCAAAGTAGCACCATGATCTTCATGATAGAGAGTCTCCTATGTTATCACTTTCATATACTAGTGGGAATTTTTCATCATAGAACCTGGATTGTATATTCCAACGATGGGTGTCGGTGTCAAAACTGGCGGATCTCGGGTAGGGGGTCCCGAACTGTGCGTCTAAGGCGGATGGTAACAGGAGGCATGGGACACGATGTTTATCCAGGTTCGGGCCCTCTCAAGGGAGGTAATACCCTACGTCCTGCTTGATTGATCTTGATGATATGAGTATTACAAGAGTTGATCTACCATGATATCGTAGAGGCTAAACCCTAGAAGCTAGCCTATGGTATGATTGTGTGTTGTCCTACGGACTAAACCCTCCGGTTTATATAGACACCGGAGGGGGCTAGGGTTACACAGAGTCGGTTAAAAGGGAGGAGATCCACATATCCGTATTGCCAAGTTTGCCTTCCACGCTAAGGAAAGTCCCATCCGAACACGGGAAAAAGTCTTCAATCTTGTATCTTCATAGCCCAACAGTCCGGCCAAAGGATATAGTCCGGCTATCCGGAGACCCCCTAATCCAGGACTCCCTCGGTAGCCCCTTGTTCGCACAC
Source organism: Triticum dicoccoides (assembly GCF_002162155.2). NCBI lineage: Eukaryota > Viridiplantae > Streptophyta > Magnoliopsida > Poales > Poaceae > Triticum > Triticum dicoccoides. The sequence continues at coordinate 586,074,784 of NC_041386.1, forward strand.
GAACACGTCACCGTGTACCGTCGACGCCGAGGGTGATGCACCGCAGCTCACGTCGAAGGAGACCCGGCCAGAAGCGCGGTACACAGGCAATCCGGCGGCCGCGTTTGAAGACCCGAAACCCCGCACGCCTGGGAGGGACCCCGTCTGGACGCGCGGCGGCTATGGGCTGCCCTAGGTCGACCTGATCGCCCCTAGGGCCTCGAGGTTCGCCGCCCTACAAAGAAGAAGAACATACAAAGAACGAGGAAGAAGAAGAATTAGGGTTAAGGAGAAAAGATAAAAGATAAAAAGTGGTAGATGAATTGATCAATTGGTGTTGTTTCAATCGGTCATCACCCCAACATATATAAGAGGCGGCTGGACTTCCCGTACAAGCAAAAGATTCATCTATGCTTTCCTTACAAGAAAATTACATCAATTCACGTCCAAAACCCTAGTCAAATACGGATTGGTTTATCCGAACTTTCCAAAACTGTTCGGTTTAAACTAGTTGTACCTTGCGGGTCTTTTTTGTGGTGGCAAACGGCCTCAGATGGAAATGAGTCCAAAAGCAATCTTGATTGCTTCGACGAGACGAACAACTTTAATGTTGATCATTTTTTCATCAGAGGTCATCTCGAGGGCCAAATTGTTCGTGGAAGACAACTAATTATTCACGCAGCACATCAGACATACCCACATATGTGTCTGGTTCCGGGGTCATATTTTTGCTCATTGGAGGGTTGCGCTGAGCGGGCTCTAACTTTTGCATATGACCTTGGATTGAGACAATATTTATATCAAAATCGATCGTTTCGACGAGACGAAGACAATTCATGTAGATCAGTTTTCAATATGGGGCAATCTTGGGGGTGTAATCAGCCGAAAAGTGTTCTGGATACAAAATCTCAGTACTTCGAACACAACTTCGGCCTTAGAGATGAGATCGGATGACTATGGCCCAAATATCAAAGTTTATCCTTTTGATGATACGAAACTTTATCACTTTGAGAAATTCTTCATTTGAGGCCATATTTATTGCGTTTTGTATCGTGCCAAAATGGGTGTCAACACATGCCCCCTGTTTTCTGGTAGAGCTTGCGTGCCAGAAAATACTTTGCCTCGGGTATTGTTTAAGCACGATGTCAACACTCCATCGGCTGTGTATGCTGAGGACGATAATTGTTATCGGCCATATGATCGGGCTTGTTGCTGCTTGAGTAGAACTTCTTCAGATGATAGACATCTGAGAACAACCATTGGATGTCACAAAGGCCTCCACGCAAATTTCTCATGTCAATTCTAAACTTACTTTGTCCATGTACTCCTTGGAAATATTGGAACCGCTCGACAATACATCGCCAAGCCGTCTTGCCGAGCAATTATAACCATGCACCTCAAAGGAATACCGACAACTGTTCGGTGACTCAACTCATTGTTGACCAAAGTACACCATCAAGCCCCCGCCGAACATCGTCTGTCTCCTAACATGGATCCTACAGATAACTATCATCATGAGTCAGAGCTTTTATGCACTAAACTCTTGATCAGTGGCCGAATAAATAATTAAGTTGGCCTCGCTGGTATTGGCAAACACCGAGCATCGGCTATAGGAGTACAAGATAAACATGATGAACACCGTTAACAAGATGCCCTATTTTGCCAATACAATGAACTCTCAGGGCGATATGAAAATATAGGCCATGCATTCTCGTCTCAAAGGAGCTTAAAAATCCATCCACCAAAGTGTGAATAGCCAAAATAAATCAGTCGTATAGTGACATGAAAATCGTTGTTTTCGCCTACCGGCTTCACTCTTGTCCTCCCTTACTCCTGCTGGCTTCACAACAGGAGCTGGCACATCATTCTCGCCTTGACGGCTTCCCTTGGGGACCCATGCCATATTCCTCTTCTCCAACTCTTTGGCCCTGAGCCGCTTCAGCTTTCTTTCTTGCCAATGTGATAAGCCGAGTGAGCATCCCGGCTGTGATTTTGTTTTGTGCACTAGCAACTCTTTCCTGACCATTGGCACTTCTAGCTTGGCCTGTCCAGACTCGATGATTGGGTCCTTGAAAGTCACCCGCTTCACTTCCTTTCCCTTAGTAGCCAACGTAGACCCGGCTGGCTTTTTGTCGTCTAGAGTCGGATCTGAAACAGCACACTTGCGGCCATCCTTTTTTACTCGGTACACTTGCTTGACCACGTCCATCTTCTTTGCTGACCCCTAGACCAATTCTTTTTGGTTGACTCGGTCTTTCACATGTGGTTGTTGAACAAATGATGATCCTCTCGGAGCTGCATAATTTTGGTGATGTGGTTTAGAATATGATGGACGGTGTGCCCTTGATTTATACTTGTTCCATGATTGATCTGAATAATAGACAACATGGGGAGGTATCCATGACATCGGCATTGGTGGCTGATACGTCTCCAACGTATCTACTTTTCCACACACTTTTGCCCATGTTTTGGACTCTAACTTGCATGATTTGAATGGAACAAACCCGGACTGACGCTGTTTCAGCAGACTTACCATGGTGTTATTTATGTGCAGGAGCAAACATTCTCGGAATGACCTGAAACTTCACGGAGCCACTTTTCCGAAAATAAGAAAAATACCGGCAAAAGATGAAGTCCAGGGGGCCCACCACCTCTCCACAAGGATGGGGGGCACGCCCCCCTACCTCGTGGGCCCCCTGTAGCCTCTCCGACTCCAACTCCACCTCCATATATTGAGTTTTGGGGAGAAAAAATCAGAGAGAATAAATCATCGCATTTTACAATACGGAGCCGCCGCCAAGCCCTAAAACCTCCCGGGAGGGCTGATCTGGAGTCCGTTCGGGGCTCCGGAGAGGGGAATCCGTCGCCTTCGTCATCATCAACCATCCTCCATCACCGATTTCATGATGCTCACCACCGTGCGTGAGTAATTCCATCGTAGGCTTGCTGGACGGGGATGGGTTGGATGGGATCTATCATGTAATCGAGTTAGTTTTGTTAGGGTTTGATCCCTAGTGTCCACTATGTTCTGAGATTGATGTTGCTATGACTTTGCTATGCTTAATGCTTGTCACTAGGGCCCGAGTGCCATGATTTCAGATCTGAACCTATTATCTTTTCATCAATATATGATAGTTCTTGATCCTATCTTGCAAGTCTATAGTCACCTATTATGTGTTATGATCCATTAACCCCGTAGTGACAATAATCGGGATACTTACCGGTGATGACCGTAGTTTGAGGAGTTCATGTATTCACTATGTGCTAATGCTTTGTTCCGGTTCTCTATTAAAAGGAGGCCTTAATATCCCTTAGTTTCCGTAAGGACCCCGCTGCCATGGGAGGGTAGGACAAAAGATGTCATGCAAGTTCTTTTCCATAAGCATGTATGACTATATTCGGAATACATGCCTACATTATATTGACGAACTGGAGCTAGTTTTGTGTCACCCTAGGTTATGACAGTTACATGATGAACCGCATCCGACATAATTCTCCATCACCGATCCATTGCCTACGAGCTTTCCACATATTGTTCTTCGCTTATTTACTTTCCCGTTGCTATTTCTATCATCATTACAAAATACCAAAAACATTGCTTTTACTACTGTTACCTTTTGTTACCGTTATCACTACAATCATATTACTTTGCTACTAAACACTTTCTGCAGATATTAAGTTTCCAGGTGTGGTTGAATTGAAAACTTAGCTGCTAATACTTGAGAGTATTCTTTGGCTCCCCTTGTGTCGAATCAATAAATTTGGGTTGAATACTTTACCCTAGAAAACTGTTGCGATCCCCTATACTTGCGGGTTATCAAGACTATTTTCTGGCGCCGTTGCCGGGGAGCATAGCTCTATTCTTTGAGTCACTTGGGATATATATCTGCTTATCATTATGAAGAACTTGAAAGATCCAAGAACCAAGATCTATCCCTCAACTACGAGGGGAGGTAAGGAACTACCATCTAGCTCTGCACTTGATTCACCTTCTGTTTTGAGTAAGCTTGCAACACCTACACCCGCTAATGCTATTCGTTCTGATATGTCGCATGTTATTGATGATGCCACTTCTGCTATGCATGATACTTATGATGAAACTACCTCTATGCCTGATACTACTGTGCCACTTAGTGATTTTCTTGATGAACAACTTGCTAGGGCTAGAGAAATTGAAAATATTGAATCTGATGATACTGATGAAAGTGATGATGAAGAATCACTTGTTATTCCTAAGGGTTATGTTTTTGATCAAGAAGCTTATTTAGCTATTTTAGCTTGAAAAAATAGAAATGAACTCAAAAGGTTATTAGCTAAATGGAGTAAGCAATCTCTAAATGCTAGAATGAAACCTGACCCTACTTTTGCTACTTCACCTATCTCTGTTACTGATAAGGATTATGAATTCTCTGTTGATCCTGATATAATTACTTTGGTTGAATCTGATCCTTTTCATGGTTATGAATCTGAAACTGTTGTGGCACATCTTACTAAATTAAATTATATAGCTACCCTGTTTACTAAAGATGAGAGAACTCGCTACTTTTATATCCTTAAAATATTTCCGTTCTTATTAAACGGTGATGCTAAGATATGGTTTAATTCTCTTGATCTTGGTTGTGTGCGTAGTCCCCAGGATATGAGTTATTACTTCTCTGCTAAATATTTCCCTGCTCATAAGAAACAAGCTGCTTTAAGGGATATATATATATATATATATATATATATATATAATTTTGTGCAAATTGAAGAAGAGAGTCTCCCACAAGCTCGCGGAGGCTTCTCCAATTACTTAATGCTTTGCCTGATCATCCTCTTAAGAAAAATGAAATACTTGATATCTTTTATAATGGTAACTGATGCCTCCAGATATTACCTAGATAGTTGTGCTGGTTCTGTTTTCAGGGAAAGAACACCGGATGAAGCTTAAATTTTATTGAATAATATGTTGACAATTGAAAATAATTGGACACCTCCAGAGCCAATTCCTAAGCCTATTCCTAAACCAACTCCGAAGAAGAGGGGTATTCTATTTCTCAGTCCTGAAGATATGCAAGAGGCAAAGAAATCTATGAAAGAAAAGGGTATTAAAGCTGACGATGTTAAGAATTTACCTCCTATTGAAGAAATACACGGTTTTAATTTACCACATATTGAAGAAACATATAATCTTGATCCATTACCTATTGAAGAAACTCATGGTTTTGATAACCCGACACAGGTAGTAAAGGTAAATTCTCTCTATAGATATGATAAAGCTGAAATCCCATTCACTAAATTTGCTAGCCCATGCTTAGATGAGTTTGATAAATTGATGGCTAAGCAAGAAGATTTTAATGCTTATTTTGGTAGACAATTGAAATACAATTCAAATCTGCTTGAACACTTGGGTGATTATATGGCTAATGTTAAAGGTGAACTTAAACTTATTAGTAAACATGCTTCTATGGTTACCACTCAAGTATAATAAGTACTTAAAGCTGAAAATGATTTGCTCAATGAATTGAATAGTAAAGATAATGGTAATTTTGTTAGAGTTATGACTAGAGGTGGTAGAATGACTCAGGAACCTTTGTATCCTGAAGGCCATCCTAAGAGAATTGAGCAAGATTCTCAGAGAAATAATATAGATGCACCTAGTTCTTCTAAAAAGAAGAAAAAGAAAAATGATAGGACTTTGCATGCTTCTAGTGATCCTATTGTTGAAACACCTGAGAATCCAAATGATATTTCTATTTATGATGCTGAAACTCAATCTAGTAGTGAACCTAAAACTAGTGATAATGTTAATGATAATGTTCATGATAATGCTCAACCTAGTAATGATAATGACATAGAAATTGAACCTGCTGTTGATCTTGATAACCCACAATCAAAAAATCAACGTTATGATAAGAAAGATTTTGTTGCTAGGAAACATGGTAAAGAAAGAGAACCATGGGTTCAGAAAACCATGCCTTTTCCTCCCAAACCATCCAAGAAAAAGGATGGTGAGGATTTTGAGCGCTTTGCTAAAATGATTAGACCTATCTTTTTGCGTATGCGATTAACTGATATACTCAAAACCAAACCTTATGCTAAGTACATGAAAGATGTTATTAAAAATAAAAGAAAGATACCGGAAGCTGAAATTTCCACCATGCTTGCTAATTATACTTTTAAGGGTGGAATACCAAAGAAACTTGGAGATCGAGGAGTACCCACTATACCATGCTCCATTAAAAGAAACTATGTTAAAATTGCTTTATGTGATCTTGGAGCCGGTGTTAGTGTTATGCCTCTCTCTTTATATCGTAGACTTGATTTGAATAAGTTGACACCTACTGAAATATCTTTGCAAATGGCTGATAAATCAACTGCTATACCTGTCGGTATTTGTGAAGATCTGCCTGTTGTAGTTGCAAACGTTACTATTTTAACAGACTTTGTTATTCTTGATATTCCCGAGGACGATAGTATGTCTATTATTCTTGGAAGACCCTTTTTGAATACTACAGGGGCTGTAATTGATTGCACTAAAGGCAATGCACTTTTATGTTAATGGTAATGAGCATACGGTACACTTTCCGTGGAAACAACCTCAAGTTCACAGTATCAATTCTATTGGAAAAATTCCATCGATTATATTTGGAGGTTTTGAATTTCCTCTTCCTACTGTCAAGAAGAAATATGATATTCTTATTATTGGGGATGTGCATATCCCCGTTGAGGTAACATAGCGTTATTCGAAATTTCTCTGGTTCCATGTTATTCGGAATGAGTTCGTTAACAAGACTTAATCAACCTTGTTAGTGGATCCCTTTTGATGATCATGAGATGGATGAAACTAGAAGGCACAACCTTCTGTACTCCACTTTTACTTTCTGTTATTTAAATTAAATAAAATAAAAATAAATATTTTTCTGTCTGTTATCTAATTATCCGTGCAATATAAAAATACCTCAAAAATAAAAATTCTCCAAATGCCCTGAAATTTAAATATGATTTTTTCCAGAATATTTGAGAATATTTGGCACAAAGAAAACAGCAGGGGGCCAACCACCTGCCCACGAGGGTGGAGGGCGCGCCCTACCCCCTGGGCGCGCCCCCTGCCTCGTGGGCCCACGGTGGCCCTCCTCCACTTATTCCTTCACCCACACACTCCTTCTTCCTCCCCCAAACACGAATATCTAGCTCAAACCCGAGTCCAAGCTCGTTTTGCTGCCATTTTTGATCTCCTTGCTCAAAGCACCTCTCACAAAACTGCTTGGGGAGATTGTTCCTTGGTATGTGACTCCTCCATTGGTCCAATTAGTTCTTGTTCTAGTGCTTTATTCATTGCAAATTTTTGCTGCTTAGGTTACCCTGTTCTTGAGCTTGCATGTCAAATTTATATGGTCAAAAGTAGTTTTGATGCATGATATAGGCCCTAGGCACTTGTAGGACTAGTTGCTATCAATATTATTGAGATTGGTTTACTTTTATTTTCAAGTTACTAAAAAAATTCAGAATTTTTCAGAGGAAGATATACTATTACCAGAGAGGAGGCAGATGAGTACGAGAGGAGAGAGGAGGCCACTCGTCGCCACGCTACAGCTCAGAGGCGATAGCCGCTGCATTGCAGTGCGACCCCAGCTACTATTATGGATATCCGCCAGGCCAACCGTGACCATAGACCAACTTAGGCCAAAAGCCTAAGCTTGGGGGAGTACGTATTTCCCACCGACATTACATTTATGTTCACACACTCATTGCTAGATGTCGGTGCTCATACTTTTTCATTGTATCATCCATGCTAGTTTATTTTCCTTTTTATGCTTTCTTCTTGTGTGTTTAATAAACCTTAAGAAAAACCCAAAAAATTAGTTGTAGCTTTTAATTAGTTTACTTTCCATGCTTGTAGTAGTAATTAAAAAGAAAACCCAAAAAGATTTCATGTTATTCTTTTGCTTGTTGGGAGCTTTCCCATGTAAATAGTTTTATTTCTTTTCTTTTCTTTGGGGGTCGATAGGAGAAGACCATAATTAAATTGTTGAAGTGGCTCTTATATGCATTATTGTTTATCTGACAAAAGAGCCCATATTGCCTTGTCTTCTCCTGTTTATTGAATGCTTGCAGATTCCAGCTTAGTCCAATGCACGTGCACTATTATTATTATTCACATCATTCGATCATGCAAGTGAAAGGAAATTATGATGATATATGATGGACTGGCTGAGATGAGAAAAGCTGGTATGAACTCGACCTCTTTTGATTTTGTAAATATGATTAGTTCATCGTTCCTGATTCAGCCTATTATGAATAAACATGTTTGCAATGACAAATAGAGATCATAGTTTCTTGTGCCATGCTTGATTAGCTATGAGTTATAATGGTTTACCTTGTATGCCAACATGCTATTGAGATAGTTATGATGTGGTATGATAGGCTGGTATCCTCCTCTAAATGATTTAAGTGACTTGACTGGGTGCATGTTCACGCATGTAGTTGAAACAAAATCAACATAGCCTTCACGATATTTATGTTCATGGTGGATTATATCCTACTCATGCTTGCATTCGGTGTTGATTAATTTTAATACATGTTCATGACTGTTGTCACTCTCTAGCTGGTCACTTCCCAGTCTTTTGCTAGCCTTCACCTGTACTAAGCGGGAATACTGCTTGTGCATCCAATCCCTTAAACCCCAAAGTTATTCCACATGAGTCCACTATACCTACCTATATACGGTATCTACCTGCCATTCCAAGTAAATTTGTATGTGCCAAACTCTAAACCTTCAAATAAATATCCTATTTTGTATGCTCAAATAGCTCATGTATCAACTAGGGATGTCTGTATCTTCCATGTTAGGCGGGTTATTCTCAAGAGGAGTGGACTCCGCTCCTCACTCACGAGATAAATGGCTAGTCACCGGGATGCCCAGTCCCATGCTTTATGCAAACTAAATCAAAATAATTGCAAAAAAACTCCCCCTGGGACTCTTGTTAGTTGGAGGCACTCGTTGTTTCGAGCAAGCCATGGATTGATGCTTGTTGGTGGAAGGGGGAGTATGAACTTTACCATTCTGTTTGGGAACCGCCTATAATGTGTGTAGCATGGAAGATATCGCCACCTCTTGGTTGTTATGTTGACAATGAAAGTATACACCTCAAAATATTATTCACCTCTGTTTCAAAACCGAGCTCTGGCACCTCTACAAATCCCTGCTTCCCTCTGTGAAGGACCTATCTATTTACTTTTATGCTGAGTCATCATCCTCTTATTAAAAAGCACCAGTTGGAGAGCACCGCTGTCATTTGCATTCATTACTGTTAGTTTACATTGAGTATGACTTGACTGGATCTCTTTTACCATGAATTACAATGTCTAGTCAGTCCTTGGTCTTTAAAGGTGATCTGCATTTATGTTTTGCGGTCTCAGAATGGGCTAGCGAGATACCATCTTGTTATATCATATTATGATTGTTTTGAGAAAGTGTTGTCACCCAAGATTTATTATTATGGCTCGCTAGTTGATTGTGCTATTGATATGAGTAAAGTTGAGACCTATGCGTTATTGTGAATGTGGTTAGTTATAATCTTTGGTGAAAACTTGAATGATGGCTTTAGATATTTACAACAACAAGAGCAAACAGAGTTTGCAAGAGTTTTTCTTTATCACTTCCAGTTTATCAACTGAATTGCTTGAGGACAAGCAAAGGTTTAAGCTTGGGGGAGTTGATACGGCTCCAACGTATCTACTTTTCCAAATACTTTTGCCCTTGTTTTGGACTCTAACTTGCATGATTTGAATGGAACTAACCCGGACTGACGCTGTTTTCAGCAGAATTACCATGGTGTTATTTATGTGCAGGAGCAAACGTTCTCGGAATGACCTGAAACTTCACGGAGCCACTTTTCAGAAAATAAGAAAAATACCTGCAAAAGATGAAGGCCAGGGGGCCCACCACCTCTCCACGAGGGTGGGGCGCACCCCTCTACCTCGTGGGCCCCCTGTTGCCTCTCCGACTCCAACTCCACCTCCATATATTGAGTTTCGGGGAGAAAAAAATCAGAGAGAAGAAATCATCGCGTTTTACAATACGGAGCCACCGCCAAGCCCAAAACCTCCCGGGAGGGCTGATCTGGAGTCCGTTCGGGGCTCCGGAGAGGGGAATCCGTCGCCATCGCCATCATCAACCATCCTCCATCACCAATTTCATGATGCTCACCGCCGTGCATGAGTAATTCCATCGTAGGCTTGCTGGACGGTGATGGGTTGGATGGGATCTATCATGTAATTGAGTTAGTTTTGTTAGGGTTTGATCCCTAGTGTCCACTACGTTCTGAGATTGATGTTGCTATGACTTTGCTATGCTTAATGCTTGTCACTAGGGCTCGAGTGCCATGATTTCAGATCTGAACCTATTATGTTTTCATCAATATATGAGATTTCTTGATCCTATCTTGCAAGTCTATAGTCACCTATTATGTGTTATGATCCGTTAACCCGAAGTGACAATAATCGGGATACTTACTGGTGATGACCGTAGTTTGAGGAGTTCATGTATTAACTGTGTGCTAATGCTTTGTTCCGGTTCTCTATTAAAAGGAGGCCTTAATATCCCTTAGTTTCCGTAAGGACCCAAGTTCTTTTCCATAAGCACGTATAACTATATTCGGAATGCATGCCTACATTATATTGACGAACTGGAGCTAGTTCTGTGTCACCCTAGGTTATGACTATTACATGATGAACCGCATCCGGCATAATTCTCCATCACTGATCCATTGCCTATGAGCTTTCCACATATTATTCTTCGCTTATTTACTTTCCCGTTGCTATTTCTATCATCATTACAAAATAGCAAAAACATTGCTTTGACTACTGTTACCTTTTGTTACCGTTATCACTACTATCATATTACTTTGCTACTAAACACTTTGCTGCAGATATTAAGTTTCCAGGTGTGGTTGAATTGACAACTCAGCTGCTAATACTTGAGAGTATTCTTTGGCTCCACTTGTGTTGAATCAATAAATTTGGGTTGAATACTTTACCCTCGAAAACTGTTGCGATCCCCTATACTTACGGGTTATCAGTGGCCCAAAAGGAGGGTATGGAGTTTGTTTGCTCAACTTCCTCCTTCGCCAATCCCGGTCCTCAAATTTATGCCTTAGGGGTGACTTCGATGCTTTTGTTTCACTCGGCCGATAAGCACTCTTTGCCTCACTTATCTTCTGATATTTTTCTAATAACTGCGCGAAAGTGACTTTCGGCTTTTTACCTTTGTGCTTACCATTGTCTTTGCTTTCTTTAACTGTGCGTGCTTCGGTCTTTGAATTTTCTTGTTGCCCCCCTAGTGCTAGATGTCGCCATTGTAACTTTGATGGAATTCCCATCTTCAAGATTGTTGTTGATGCACGTTTTAACCATATCCTTGCTCGAAGACTTGACCCCATCATCATTGGTGTGTACCTGTTAACCTTTAGGTGAATCAGCTTGAGATAGCCGAGTCAACATTTGATCGCCATCAAAACCAATCTGATCCGACTGGTCATATGATTTTGCCTCAACAAACTTCAGTCGTCTCGATTGTGTGGCTTGATGAATCACGTTGTTGTCTTTGATATTCTCTTCAAACAAACATTGCATTTGCTCTTGTCCTGATGGCTCGACATCATGATCAATTATAATAGGATTAGTGGACGATGCACCAACGATGTGATCAACTATGCTCGGACTGAAGGTACACTTCTCGTCCATTAACTGATATTGTGATACTAGCTCTGAAACAAAATAACTGAGCAGTGCTGGCTTAGCGTCATCTGACTCGGCTATGCATTGATTTTCATCCTCTTTTCCTAATGCTTTTGAATCGGCTTCGAAGGACTTTGGACCTGGCTTTATGTTTCTGCAACCAAAATAATTACAGAATATACGTCTCATCCGAGACCAAATGTTAGCCAGGCATGAAACAAACAAAGTTGTCCATATGAATACAAAGTTCAGTTGGCATGACAAGAAGGACTTTGGTTTTGATAAGTTGTCACTATTAGCCTCTATGAATGATACCATGTGTTGACTATCATGATTAGTGAAAAGATCATTCCTAACAAATAGATTACTCATTTCAATTGGTCTTTCAAAATTAATTAGAATCTTACTAACAGGTGCATCAACAATATGATTTTTGACCGAATCGAAAATTGAGTAAACTATCTGCTAGGTGTACCTTTGTGAAGACGTTGGAAGGAGAAGATGGTTGCACCACTGGAACAATACATTGCTCCACTTCTGAATAATTCTCCAACGCCTCTTCCTCTTTTTTGGATCTGGTGCCTCATCACTCGGATTGCCCGAGTATATTTCACTCAAACTGCCCGAGTATATTTTAGTCGGATTTCCCGAGTGGATTTCACTTGGACGCTCTTTGTCAGTTGAACTTTGCTCGGCCGCATTTTCTTGGTCTTGATGTTCATTGTTAACTAAACTGTGTTCAGCCATATTACTTTGTTCTTGATGCTCATCAATATCTTTAGCACGAAACTCATAGGGTAGCATGTAAGCTCCCTTACATCCAGAAAAATCGAGGAAAGCCAATTTGTTGCATTTGTCGTTCCTTTGTTCAATCAAGCTGGCATCTTCTATTTTGGTACATGCGCCAATAGTTGGCTTGATGCACTCGGCTTTAGCCGGTGATGCACTCGTCTAGAATGATGCACTCGGCTGGCACGATGCAATGCACTCGGCCTTAAACATACCGTTGCTCAATCTGGTTTCAACCGAATCCATCATATTAGCCGAGTGAATCCTTTTTTGTTGGTTTGCTTGCAAAGCTTCTTTTTTTATCTTGCCTCAACAGTGTAGAAGGGACAACGTGGTTGCTACATGGAGGAAGGCAATTGACGTATTCTTGCAAATATCCCTCTCCATGCTTCTTCTTGAGTGCTTCGTAGGCTTGTCGATATTCTGTTGGTAATTCCTCAAGGGTAGGTGTAGTAAATTCGTTGACTCTATTCCCTGCGAGCTTTGTCTTGATCTTGCCCACTTGGGCCAGATATTTTTCTTTAAACTGAGCCCTGCTTCGATCGGCTTGCCCCCCAATACTTTTAGGATGTTTCGTCAGTGAATTGATGTTGCCAAAATTTTGTGCTTGTATAGGGGGTGTATAACATGCTGCAATGATAGGTGAAGGCTGATACATCCATTTTGCATCATGCTTTTATATCGATATTTATTGCATTATGGGCTGTTATTACACATTATGTCACAATACTTATGCCTATTCTCTCTTATTTTACAAGGTTTACATGAAGAGGGAGAATGCCGACAGCTGGGATTCTGGGCTGGAAAAGGAGCAAATATTAGACCTATTCTACACAGCTCCAAAAGTCCTGAAACTTCACGGACGGCGTTTTCAGAAAATATAAAAAATACTCAGTGAAAGAGATTCACCAGGGGGGCCACACCATGCCCATGAGGGTAGGGGGCGTGCCCTACCCCCTGGGCGCACCCCCTACCTCGTGGGCCCCTCCTGGTGGCCATCTTCTGCTATATGAAGTCTTTCGATGGAAAAAAATAAGAAGCCATCTTCTCGGACGAAACTCCGCCGCCACGAGGCGGAACCTTGCACTAAAAAAAAGACACATCCGTGACATTTTGGGCCGAACGAATTTTTTTTCTGTCATGCATATGACACTTCTATGACGATAATTGTGACAAAACCTGGTATCATCATAGATGTGGTGGGCTCCTACTTCTATGACAAAAAATCATGACAGAAAATGGGCTTTTCGTCCTGGGTGGGCCGGAGACGCAGCTGCATGACATTCTTTGGGCCGTCCATGACGGAAAAAACCGTGGTAGAAGCGAGGGCGAGGAAAATTTCGGGGAGTTCCCGGTTACGGTGGGAGGTCGGGGGCCGAGCGATGCGTGTTTCTCTCGTACACATACACGCGTGTGTGCGAGGCGTTGGCCCTAACTGAACCCGAGCGAGGCGTTGGGCTCTAACTGAACCCGAGCGATTGCACTGCAGGCTACGCGTTACTGAACCCGAGCGATCGATCGATGGCTGTTAACTGAACCCAATCAAGCGATTCCTTCGCTACTGCTGCTAACCGAAGCCGGTCGAGGGCAGGATGAACAGTAGATGGTGGAGGGCAAGATGAACAGTAGCCCGTGGAGGGGTGGTTGAATAGGAGCCCGTGGAGAGGGCTGGTTGAACAGTAGCCGGTGGAGTAGCGCGCGGTGGAGGTTGGATGAACAGGAGCCCATGGATGAACAGTCACAGGTGGAGGCTGGAGGAGGTCGACGGTGGATGAACAGTAGCTCGTGGAGGCTGGAGGGGGTCGACGGTGGAGATGAACAGTATCCCGTGGAGTCCTGTTTTGCGGTACGCCACACCGCTCCCGATGAACAGGACCCTCGTTTCGACCGTAGCGCTCCAACACAAGCCCGTTTCCTCTGTTTTGCGGCACGACACACCCCTCCCGATCAACATGACCCCCATTTCGACCGTAGGAGGTCCGTTTCCTCCGTTTTGCGGTACGCCAGACCCCTCCCGATGAACAGGATCCTGTTTCGAATGTGGCCGGTCAAACACAAGGCCGTTTCCTCCATTTTGCGGTACGCCAGGCCTCGTTTCCATCGCCTGTTCCGTCCAAGCCCTCCCGATGAACACGACCACGCATTCCGTTCTGACCCAACCGGTTGGCTCCCATGCGTTCCGTTGCCGCCCCATGAACATGACGCATTCCGTTGCCTCCCCATGAACACGACAACGACGCTGTTTCTCCGTTCCGACCCAGCCATGTACACGAGCCCTGGGAGTACGTATGTGCGAGTAGGCGTTCGAGACCCCGCCCGTATGTACACATAGGTGGCCGTATTTTCTTTCTTGCACCCTGGCCGCTGTACATACTTGTACATGCTACGTGCGCGCCTCTACTACGACACGTGCGTACCTCTACTACAACATGTGTGCGCCTCCACGTCGACAAGTATGTACGTACACGTTTGCGACCAGAATGACAACGCTACGTACACTTCGACCAGGTGGGTCCCGACTGTCAGGCACTTCCTTGCCTGTGAAGATTTAGCTGGTGGGTCCCAACAGTCAGGGGGCGAATCGTTTTTTTTTCGGACGCACTTCCTTACGTGCGAAGATGTAGCTGGTGGGTCCCAGCAGTCAGAGGGAAATTTTTTTTTCGCGAAATATAGTGGCCCGTCCGGTGGGTCCCAAATGTCAGGTGGAGGAATCATTATTTTTCCGTGTAATAAGGAGGCACTTCGTTGCTCCGGCCGTGGACCCAGCTGTCAGCCTCTCCATGTACAGTCCACGTCCGATGGAAGTCGTTCCTTGACCACATTGACCACGCCGCACCGAGAGCACCAGGGCGGTGGACGACGGCGAGGCCTAGGAAGGGGATGACACGGAGGCAGGGAAGACTCGGCAGTTGTTTCCCACGTGGAGGGGAGTACGACTGTACGAGGGTTTACTGGTTTGTCTGCCATCGCCGGAGAATAATAGCAGGTGTGGGTGAGTAGAGGGATGGCTAGGCCAGCGATGGGAGTACGGTCGGGCGGTGAGGCCTGCATGGCAGCACAGCCAGCCGCGAGGAGGAGGGAGCAGGCAGTCCCGCCGGCGCTTGTTTGAGCGGCTGGAGCAGGAAGAGCAGAGATTGAAGAAGCACGACGGCCGTTGGATGGACATCCAATAGTCAGTGCTTGTGCATCAATCTTTTTTTAGGAAAGCCTCAAATCTGTGGAAAACAGCATACAACCCATCTGCTATTATTTCTAATAATTTATAGCCCATTTGCTAATTCTTAAGGTTTTTTTGGAGCCCATATTCTTTTTGTTAGCATTACAACCCATATTGTGGCAACGGTTAAAAAATTATATGAAATTTTGCATATTTCCGTGCGGTCCGAACTATTTTTAATCCCGAAATTTCGACTCACATTCAAACTGGTTTTAAAAATAAATGTATATCAATATAAAATCCAACAAATTCTCCACGCATAAAAATTAATGTAATTTAAAATCTTGAAATGAAAAAAAGATATTTGAAACTAATTGCCGGTTTGATGTGTTTTAAAAATGTACAACCCATTTCTCATTACTGATGGGCCATTTTCTCGGCCAGCCGATTGAAAGCTCTCCTCGTCTTGAAAGATTTGCAGCCCAACAGGCCTGACAAAGTGACTTACTTGGCAAATCACAAAAAAACTGGGCTGTGGCCGTGGACCCAGTTGTCAGCCTCTCCACGTACAGTACTCTTTCGATGGAAGTCGTTCCTTGACCACGTTGACCACGCCACGCGGAGAGCACCACGGCGGTGGACGACGGCGAGGCCTAGGAAGGGGACGACGCGGCAGTGGAAGCCTGCGCGGAGAGGACTACGAGGGTTCACTGGTTCGGCTGCGGTGTGAGGCTGCCTTCACCGCAGGGCCTGGCCAGCGGTGGGAATAGTAGGGGGTGGTAAGGCCTCTGTGGCAGCATAGCCGGCCACGGGAGGCAGGAGCATGCAGCACGACCGGCGCTGCTTTGGGCAGCTGGAGCAAGAAGACCAGAGGTTGAAGAAGCACTACGGCCGTTGGATGGACATCGTACGGTCACTGGAGCTAGAGTCGTTCATATTGACTAAGTTGACAAAGCCCTTCGCCCCCGTCAACTTAGTAGGCCCACAAGTCAGCCTCCCAGCAAGGTGGGTCCCAGCTAGCCGGGGGAGTATTCATTTTTTTGTGCGTAATAAGGAGGCACTTTCGGTGGGTCCGAGCTGACAGCGGGGGGGACGTTTTTTTCATGAAATACGGTAGCCCGTCCGGTGGGTCCCAGCAGTCAGGGGGAAACGTTTTTTTTCGCAAAATACTGGTGGCCCGTCCGGTGGGTCCCTGCTGTCAGGTGGAGTAATCATTATTTTCCGCGTAATAAGGAGGCACTTCCTTGCTGCCGCCGTGGACCCAACTGTCAGCCTCTCCACGTACAGTCCACGTCCGATGGAAGTCGTTCCTTGACCACGTCGCGCCAAGAGCACCAGGGCGGTGGACGATGGCAAGGCCTAGCAAGGGGACCACGCGGAGCCGGTGAAGACTCGGTAGTGGATGCCCACGCGGAGAGGAGTATGAGGGTTCACTCATTTGGCTGCGGTGTGAGGCTGCCGTTGCCGCAGGGCCTGGCCAGTGGTAGGAATAGTAGGGGGCGGTGAGGCATCCGCGGCAGCACAGCCGGCCACGAGAGGCAGGAGCAGGCGACACGACCAGCGCTGCTTTGGGCGGCTGGAGCAAGAAGACCAGAGGTTGAAGAAGCACTATGGCTGTTGGATGGACATCGTACGGTCACTGTAGCTAGAATCGTTTATATTGACTAATTTGACAAAGCCCTTGGTATTTTAACTTAGTAGGCCCACAGGTCAGCTTCTGAAACGGTGCACCCTAGATGTCAAGGGGAGGAATCATTTTTTGGGCGGGTGAAGCTAGAATACCCGAGATTGAAGAAGAAGCACGACATCCGTTGGATGGACATCCAACGGCCACGGCTACTAGAACCGTGTGTTGACTATAAGTTGACAAAGCCTTGCATACGCGTCAACTCTGTTTTTTAGAAGACGCGTCAACTTAGTAAGGCCAGAAGTGTGTGGCAGAGAACTTATAGCCCATTTGAGATTTGTAAGAATGTGTAGCCCATTTTTGAATTCTAATGGAATTTACTACAGCCCATTTACAGATTGTTAAAAGTACAGCCCATTTCCACCAACCGTTCAAAACAAAATTCAATAAAATTTCCCACATTTTGATGGGATCCAAAATATTTTTATCCAGAAATTTCTAGTCAGATTAAATACAAGTTCAATATAAATTTATATTACATAAAAATCCAACAAAACATTGCGCTCGCAACAATTAATGAAATTAAAATTTTCAATATCCAAAAATAATATTTTATAAAGTAATCACGTGTTTGGTGCATTTTTTTATAATTACTGCCCAGTTTTTATAATTACATCCCATTTATTATTTCTTAAAGCCCATTTTCTTGTTAAGCCTAATGCATCCCTCCTAGGAAAGATTTGCAGCCCAG
Source organism: Triticum dicoccoides (assembly GCF_002162155.2). Taxonomy (NCBI): domain Eukaryota; kingdom Viridiplantae; phylum Streptophyta; class Magnoliopsida; order Poales; family Poaceae; genus Triticum; species Triticum dicoccoides. Next base: position 586,092,808 of record NC_041386.1, read on the forward strand.
CGGGGCGGAGAATAACATCTTGACCTTGCCTGGGTATTCCTAAAAAAGTATAGCTGTGCTAGACATTTTCAGCTTGAAAAAAATTAATATCTGGGTTGGATATCTGGCCTGGGCTAGACGGGCCACAGCCCGCCCAGTTAATACCTACAGCGATGTTTTCGTTGTTGTTCAGAGGAGAAAAATTAATATCTAGGCTAAACATCAAAAAACTCTGCAGTGCTCACACCTCAAAAACACAAATACTGCTCGTGTCCGTCCCTCCGCCCGCCCACCATTGCTATATAAACTGCTGCGCCGGCCATAGCCGCAGTCATCCGCATCCGTTCCCTTTCTCCTGTCCACACCACTACTGCCCACCATGGCTTCCTCGCGCTCCAGCGCTCTTCCGGATGGGCGGACGACGAACCACAAGGAGATGGCAGCCATTGCTGCCGACCGGCTGGCCGGCAGGCAGCCGGAGGACGACGATGTCCCAATGGTGAACATGGTAGTCGACGATCCGGCGCCAACCCCCTCCTCCGCGCCATCCTCGATGGTGCATTGCACCATGACCATCGGCGAGGCCCGTGCCCAATATATGGACAGTGTGAGGCAGATGTTTCAGGAGCAGTTCTGGGAGGTGCAGGCCGACGCATCCTACAACCACCATCTCCTCCAGGAACACCTGCAGGCGGAGGAGCAGATCACCGTTGAGCGGGCGGAGCAGGAGGCGCTGCTCGACTCGTACCGCTCCGCCCGCAAGGGCCGCCTCGAGTGCTGGCGCTACCACATGCGGGTGGCGGAGGCTGCAGCCGCATACAAAGAGGCTAGCAAAGAGGGCGATGAAGCGGGCGAGGCGCTGTTTGGCGAGACCGAGGACGAGGCAGAGGACAATGCCAGCTCCGACGAGTCCCCGCTCCGCTGGTGTCGACGAGGCCCTGCTCCGCTGAGGCCCCGCGGCCCTGCTCCGCATGTTTATATGAAATCCGACCGTGTATGAATGAATTTATTTCGATCAGTTCGAATTCCTGTATCACTGGCATTGGATGAACATGCAAAACAATACGTACTAGCATTATTCTGAGGGTGATCACCTCGTTTGCATCAGTTTCACATGTACTCCCTCTGGTCCTTTCTAGTCTGCATACAAGTTTTGTCTGCAGTCAAAGTATCTTTACTTTGACCAATCTTATACAAAAAAGTATGCACTTTCACAATGTGCGAAGTAAAACGGAACAGGAGTACAAAGAGTTTGAGCAGCTTTTTAGCGTTTTTGTACATTGCAATCAAGCACACAGGCCTGACAATTCATAGAGAACATTCAAAACAATCGATGATTATGCATCTTAGCGACTCACATGTCAGAGGCAATATTTACTTCACAACTAAAGAATAAAGAAAAAATTGATCGACGCTGCTGACAGCAAAGGGCGTCCCATTCGAAAATATCAAACGCATGTCTTGCTAAAATCAATGAGAAAAATTTGACAAGGTTGTCCCATTCCAAAATATCAAATACCTACGATTGTGGAATGGGCAGGGTTTGCCATTAGTTCGGACATTGACATGGCACCTCGTGCTAAATAAACCAGCTGTTCTTTTTGTGTAGTTCCACCAAAATCAACCAAATTCGCACGTAGCTTGTATGATTTCGCCCTTATATGTTTGCAACGCCTTGAACTTATCAGCACCTCCTTTCTTGTGGTGGAAATGAATGATTCGATGTATTCATGAACATTTTGTGTAGTTCCCATTGAAATCAAGTTGAGCACCCATGTTTGCACAAATAAAAAAAGTGATTAGTATAGAGCAAACTGTATTATGAATTGACAGTTTCAACAGGCACATACATGGTTCATGTAGAGCACACTTTTAGAAAAAATGGAACTCACTAGAAAGAATCCTAGAACAACATTGTACTCGCGCATCACAGCAAAAAAATGGAGATTTTGTCAGTCCTTCTGAGCTGAAGTTAGTTTGGTCTTGTGGGGAGTAATGTAACCATCCGTCAACTGCTCCTTCTTATGATAAGATAGACAAGGCTTCTTCATCCTGGCATAATCGGAACTAGTCACTTCACGTACTCCATATTCTTCTTCAGAGGAATATGATCCTCTTTGCATCACTGTTTGCTTGAAAAAAGGAAAGGAAATATTTAAAACAGCACAGATGAAGCACTTCTCAAGGACAATACCACTTTTTCATGACAGTATCTAAACAGTAGCACAACACCAATAGAGATGACAAAGCTCAATCATATGGATGAAATCAGTGGGCGAGTACCAACCTTTGTCAGGAGGCTTATTGTGTAGAGCATACAGATGAAGCAATTCTCCGGAACCATCTGTTGCTATCTACGGTGGTGGCAATGCTTACTATATACTCCTCGATTAGTTTAATGTTTCCAACATCTTCTTGTGCAGTTCCACTAAAATATATGGTATCTTCAAAGAAGATCCCTATTTGTACAAGTAGAGATAATTACATATTACATTAAGAGTGGCATCAAATCAGTGGCAAAACAATTGCTCGTTCCAACCATAGCAATAAATTAAGATGCAAAACTATATCATTACTTGTGTCATCACAGTTCCAGTGCTTCATTACAGCACCGGGAGTTGATTTTTGTTCTTCTTCCTCTTGTTCTTCCCCTTCATCACTTGGTTCAATAACAAACAAGCTTCGCCTTCAATGTAAGATTTGGCATGTCAATTAGGGAGCACACGTATAGTACTAAACTTAATTTTCTGATGAAAGTGGCAAAATACAGGCCAGCAGTTGTGAAATATCCTTATCTTACCTCAATGGGATATTACGGTGCACATACAGATTGGAAGTCTTGTCTCCATTTGTGCAGTTCACTAAAATCAAGCAACATTATCATACAAGTAGCACAACATATGAATGCACACTGCATAATCATGTGAAAGAAGGCTAGTACTGACCTCTCATGATGCGGAATTCAAACAACTCACAATAAGAAGATCTAAACCAAATTCGCCATAATGGATAGGAAGTAAGATCTCCTCTTGTGCAGTTCCACTAAGATCAAGCAATCAAGCAACATTGTCGGTGTGACATTTTGGTTGAACTGCACAAAACACTCTTAAAACAAAAGTGTTTTGTGCAGTGCAACAAAAGGTTGCAATGGCAATGAGGTGAAGCAGATAACCCTGTTTACACAGAGGTGCAAAGGAAACAATTAGCGGTCAATAATAGTGGATGACACAGAAGCCAACAAAAAGAAGCATCTACCTTATCTAAATGGGAAAGAAAGCAAGACAGTAGCATTTCTCAAACGGTGGCATTGATTAATATTAACATAGAGATTATATTAACAATAAAATTTGTTAAACATGTAATTTGCTTTTAACTGTGGCATTGCATCAATTTTCCAGCGGCATTATTAGAGGGTGTTTGTTTACAAGGACATTTTGGTGTAGGGACTGAAAAAACTCCATGTCAGTCCAATCTAAACCAAAGAGGAGGGACTTTTAGGGACTAAAAGTGGGCATTTGGGACTAAAGAAAGAAGACCCCGAGGGAGTCTTTTTGGGACTTTTTTCAACAGTTGCCCCTGCCACGCATCGCACCTTGTCTCTATTAGTTCATCACTATGGGTAATATGGTCTTTTAGCATGTCATTTAATAACCTCTAGTCCATGTTTAGTCCCTGGAACCCAGCAGGTAGGGACTAGGGAGTTTTTAACCAAACAGGGCCTTAGATTAACAATAGCTAATGAGTTGCACGGGACAGTGGACGCACCAGCACCATGTGCATCTACCGATGTAATGTGGTCATGCACAGTCTATTGCAACAAAGAACAAACAACCAAGGAGCATATTTGTGTTGGTCCCAGTTTTGTTATCTTTAGACGCCTTTACCTATGTGAGCGCAGCAAATCTAGTCCTGCTCAAACTCTATAGCCTTGTCCCTTCCTTTCCTTTTTGAACTAGTACTTTCGCCCCTACCTTTCCTCTTTGAACCACGTCCTAGATTTATGCGATACAACTTTCCCCACTACTTTCCCCCATTCCTTTCCTCTTTGAACCACGTCCTAGATTAATGCTATACAACTTTTCCCCTTCATTTCCTCTTTGAACCACGTCCTAGATTCATGCTATATACAACTTTTCCCACTACTTTCCCCCACTCCTTTCCTCTTTGAACCACGTCCTAGATTCATGGTATACATGCAGCTAGAGCAATGCATGTGGAGTAAGTAAATTATACCTTAAGGTTCTTGGGGCATGGTTCGGTGGGCAACGGGACGGCGGCGAAGAAGAAGGGGTCAGAGTGCCTCCCGCACCGCCGCTGGGTGGAAAGTGAACAGTTGCACCGGTAGTCCTTCGCCGACGGCGACAACGTTAAGCCTCCTTCCCTTCCCGGCGGACGGATCCTTCCGGCTCTTTGAGCAGCAGTGAGGGGAGAGAGAGGCCAATGAAGTCTTGTTTAGATCTGGAGAGGGTGAGAGAGTGTGAAGAGAGCAACTACAAGCGCTAAGGCTCCAGCGGGAGAGGGCGAGAGAGTGTGAAGAGAGAAACTACAAGCGCTGAGGCTCGAGCGTGTATATATATACTGGAGAGAGAGAGTGAAGTGTGCAAACCCTAGAAAACATTTTGACTAGTCAAAGAATCCTCCTGGCACTAATTATGCTCAAGTGTAGTTATCGAACCCGAGACCTCAAGTTTGATGAGCGAACAGGCTAACCAGCTACACAACCCTCCCATTATGTTCAACGAGAGGGAAATAACGTTCTATACATTCCTGCATTCGTGTGCCAAGCATGCCGTGTTTTTTTGTGTGTGTGTGGGAGTCATTGGGATTTCAATCATAATCGTGTCATGTGGCTTTGGTGGTAAGACTATCCACAGTGGTGCAGAAATAATGCAGCCTTAGTCACCTACCTCTCTCCATGTAGTACGTTGGGTCCCACCAGTCAGCGGGTGGAACAAATAAATTAATACGAAAAATTAAAAGCGCCAGCGGTGTATCTTACCTCACACATCTCGCTACTGCTCGGGAACACTATCCAATTGATCCCTCTGTTCGCTCACGTACTATTTTAAGTGAATCCTTATTATAACATGCACACAAATTTTGGGCACTTGTATTCGACTTAAGTCAGTGTGCCACCGTATCTCGTATACTTACTACTCCCTCCATCTAGGTGTAATAAGTCACATTATAAGGTGCAATGGGACCAAGGTGCGTGCGTGCGCGGCTGTGTGTGTGTGTGTGTGTGTGTTAGAGAGAGCGACAGATCGACCTACTCCTACAGAGAGATGTTGTGTAGTGTACGATTTTAGCCGTGAGAGTCGGTGCATCCTCTCGTTTCCGGGCGTGTCCGGTAGGGATATGTAGACAGCTATCACGCCCGCTCCTGACCAGCCTGGCCCACCCAAAGCCCCTCCACCGCCCGCACGCGCTTCCCGCCCGAAACGGTCAGCGCCGCTCCAAAGAATCGGTGCCGCATTCATGCCCGGGCAGAGCGGACGCGACCTCTCACTGGCGCAAGAGTGATGGTTGCTTCGTCCGTCCAACTTACTGCCGGGTCTATGTGATTTGACGGCTCATTGGTCTTTATTACTGAGGTGGTAGGACTGCTGGATGTCCCACGCTTTCGGCGAACTAAGGTATACTACTATTAGATTACAATTTTCTCCATTCTTACAGTGGAGGCGTGCAAGAGCAGTGAAAACACGCAGGCTCAGTGATTACATGGCCCACCTCACACTATCACCGTGCGACATCTAACTCTTTACGTAGTACTCCCTCCGTTCCTAAATATTACTAGATGAGTCCCCGCGCGTTGGCGCGGAACAACGGTATATCTCTCTGCGCAAAATTATCGATTTCATAGAACAAAAAAAACTCTATAACCGCATGACAAATGCGGTAGCCAAACTAAATAAACTCCCATCATCATTTAGATCATCCCACATAAGGAAAAAAGATCAGCCAACTCCTACTGCACAATGGGATTATATTTTTCTTTTTGACATGTTAATGGGACTTAAAAGCTCACTTACATGCATGCTACCAGTGCATGCTTGCATGCAGACATGTTGATGTGATTTAAAACCCACTCACATGCATGTGGCATGGTATTTCTGCATGCTTGCATGTGGCTTAGTGCGGAGCCTCCCAACGTCAAGATCAGACAACTATTATGGACTGATTTACTTCATCTAACGGCTACATCAATTTTGATGACGTGGCTCAAGGAGAGGATAGAGAATTCCTAGTAGTGGGGGCTAGCTATTACTACTAGATATAAGTCTTTGTAGAGATTCCACTACATACGGAACAAAATGAATGAATCTACACTTAAAATGCATCTATATACATCCGCATGTGGTTCATGGTGAAATCTCTACAAAGACTTATATTTAGGAACGGAGGAAGTACTAGTATAGTACGTACTATAATTTATCAGCGAGATAAATTTGTACAATGCTATGAAGCTTCCAGCTTCTGTTCCATGTATCTTGCGTCCAAGGTTGCCCGTTGCAACATTTCATCAAATACAAAGGAGACTAACATGCATGCTATTGCATCTCAATGATTGACAGATCATAGCAAATATGTACTCCCTCCGTTCCAAAATAAGTTTCTCAACTTTGTGCAAACTTTAGTTAAAAGTTTTACTACTACTAAAGTTGACAAGCTCGAACCCAAATCCGTTGTACTACTACTAAAGTCAAAATCCGTTGAGATGACGCCTTATGAACTGTGGTTTGGCAAGAAACCAAAGTTGTCGTTTCTGAAAGTTTGGGGCTGTGATGCTTATGTGAAAAAGCTTCAACCTGATAAGCTCGAACCCAAATCGGAGAAATGTGTCTTCATAGGATATCCAAAGGAAACTATTGGATACACCTTCTATCACAGATCCGAAGGCAAGAATTTTGTTGCTAAATTCGGAAACTTTCTGGAGAAGGAGTTTCTCTCAAAAGAAGTGAGTGGGAGGAAAGTAGAACTTGACGAGGTAATAGTACCTGCTCCCTTATTGGAAAGTAGTACATCACAGAAACATGTTTCTGTGACACCTACACCAATTAGTGAGGAAGCTAATGATAATGATCATGAAACTTCAGAACAAAATACTACTGAACCTCGAAGATCAACTAGAGTAAGATCCGCGCCAGAGTGGTACGGTAATCCTATTCTGGAATTCATGCTACTAGATCATGATGAACCTACGAACTATGAAGAAGCGATGGTGAGCCCAGATTCCGCAAAATGGCTTGAAGCCATGAAATCTAAGATGGGATCCATGTATGACAACAAAATGTGGACTTTGGTTGACTTGCCCAATGATCGACAAGCAATTGAGAATAAATGGATCTTCAAGAAGAAGACTGACGCTGACGGTAATATTACTATCTACAAAGCTCGACTTGTCGCAAAAGGTTTTCGGCAAGTTCAAGGGATTGACTATGATGAGACCTTCTCACCCGTAGCGATGCTTAAGTCTGTCCGAATCATGTTAGCAATTGCCGCCTTTTATGATTATGAAATTTGGCAAATGGATGTCAAAACTGCATTCCTGAATGGATTTCTGCAAGAAGAGTTGTATATGATGCAGCCGGAAGGTTTTGTCGATCCAAAGGGAGCTAGCAAAGTGTGGAAGCTCCAGCGATCCATTTATGGACTGGTGCAAGCCTCTCGGAGTTGGAATAAACGCTTTGATAGTGTGATCAAAGCATTTGGTTTTATGCAGACTTTTGGAGAAGCCTGTATTTACAAGAAAGTGAGTGGGAGCTCTGTAGCATTTCTGATATTATATGTAGATGACATATTGCTAATCGGAAATGATATAGAATTTCTGGATAGCATAAAAGGATACTTGAATAAGAGTTTTTCAATGAAAGACCTCGGTGAAGCTGCTTACATATTGGGCATTAAGATCTATAGAGATAGATCAAGACACTTAATTGGACTTTCACAAAGCACATACCTTGACAAAGTTTTGAAGAAGTTCAAAATGGATCAAGCAAAGAAAGGATTCTTGCCTGTATTACAAGGTGTGAAATTGAGTAAGACCCAATCCCCAACCAATGCAGAAGATAGAGAGAAAATGAAAGATGTTCCCTATGCTTCAGCCATAGGCTCTATCATGTATGCAATGCTGTGTACCAGACCTGATGTGTGTCTTGCTATAAGTCTAGCAGGGAGGTACCAAAGTAATCCAGGAGTGGATCACTGGACAGCGGTCAAGAACATCCTGAAATACCTGAAAAGGACTAAGGATATGTTTCTCATATATGGAGGTGACAAAGAGCTCATCGTAAATGGTTACGTTGATGCAAGCTTTGACACTGATCCAGACGATTCTAAATCGCAAACCGGATACGTGTTTACATTAAACAGTGGAGCTGTCAGTTGGTGCAGTTCTAAACAAAGCATTGTGGCGGGATCTACATGTGAAGCGGAGTACATAGCTGCTTCGGAAGCAGCAAACGAAGGAGTCTGGATGAAGGAGTTCAAATTCGATCTAGGTGTCATACCTAGTGCATCGGGTCCAATGAAAATCTTTTGTGACAATACTGGTGCAATTTCCTTGGCAAAGGAATCCAGATTTCACAAGAGAACCAAGCACATCAAGAGGCGCTTCAATTCCATCCGGGATCTAGTCTAGGTGGGAGACATAGAGATTTGCAAGATACATACGGGTCTGAATATGGCAGACCCGTTGACTAAGCCTCTTCCACGAGCAAAACATGATCAGCACCAAAGCTCCATGGGTGTTAGAATCATTACTGTGTAATCTAGATTATTGACTCTAGTGCAAGTGGGAGACTGAAGGAAATATTCCCTAGAGGCAATAATAATGTTATTATTTTATTTCCTTATATCATGATAAAATTTTATTATTCATGCTAGAATTGTATTATCCGGAAACATAATACTTGTGTGAATACATAGACAAACCAAACGTCACTAGTATGCCTCTACTTGACTAGCTCATTAATCAAAGATGGTTATGTTTCCTAACCATAGACATGTGTTGTCATTTGATTAATGGGATCACATCATTAGGAGAATGATGTGATTGACATGACCCATTCCATTAGCTTAGCACCCGATCATTTAGTATGTTGCTATTGCTTTCTTCATGACTTATACATGTTCCTATGACTATGAGATTATGCAACTCCCGTTTGCCGGAGGAACACTTTGTGTGCTACCAAACGTCACAACGTAACTGGGTGATTATAAAGGAGCTCTACAGGTGTCTCCAAAGGTACATGTTGGGTTGGCGTATTTCAAGATTAGGATTTGTCACTCCGATTGTCGGGGAGGTATCTCTGGGCCCTCTCGGTAATGCACATCACATAAGCCTTGCAAGCATTACAACTAATGAGTTAGTTGCAAGATGATGTATTATGAAACGAGTAAAGAGACTTGCCGGTAACGAGATTGAACTAGGTATTGAGATACCGACGATCGAATCTCGGGAAAGTAACATACCGATGACAAAGGGAACAACGTATGTTGTTATGCGGTCTGACCGATAAAGATCTTCATAGAATATGTGGGAGCCAATATGAGCATCCAGGTTCCGCTATTGGTTATTGACCGGAGACGTGTCTCGGTCATGTCTACATTGTTCTCAAACACGTAGGGTCCGCACGCTTAAGGTTTTGATGACAATTATATTATGAGTTTATGCATTTTGATGTACCGAAGTTTGTTCGAAGTCCCGGATGTGATCACGGACATGACGAGGAGTCACGAAATGGTCAAGACATAATGATTGATATATTGGAAGCCTGTATTTGGATATCGGAAGTGTTCCGGGTGAAATCGGGATTTTATCGGAGTACCGGGAGGTTACCGGAACCCCCCGGGAGGTATATGGGCCTTAGTGGGCTTTAGTGGAAGAGAGGAGAGGTGGCCAGGGCTGGGCCGCGCGCCCCTCCCCCTAGTCCGAATAGGACAAGGAGAGGGGGGCGGCGCCCCCCTTCCTTCTCTCTCTCCTCTTTCCCCCTTCCCGAATCATATTCCAACTAGGAAGGGGGGGAATCCTACTCCCGGTGGGAGTAGGACTCCTCCTGGCGCGCCCTCCTCCTGGCCGACCGCACCTCCCCCTTGTTCCTTTATATACGGAGGCAGGGGGCACCCCTAGACACACAAGTTGATCCACGTGATCATATTCTTAGCCGTATGCGGTGCCCCCTTCCACCATAATCCTCGATAATATTGTAGCGGTGCTTAGGCGAAGCCCTGCGATGGTAGTACATCAACATCGTCACCACGCCATCGTGCTGACGGAATTCTTCCCGACACTTTGCTGGATCGGAGTCCGGGGATCGTCATCGAGCTGAACATGTGCTAAAACTCAGAGGTGCCGTAGTTTCGGTGCTTGATCGGTCGGGCCGTGAAGACGTACGACTACATCAACCGCGTCGTGCTAACGCTTCCGCTGTCGGTCTACAAGGGTACATAGATCACACTCTCCCCTCTTGTTGCTATGCATCACCATGATCTTGCGTGTGCGTAGGATTTTTTTTGAAATTACTACGTTCCCTAACAGTGGTATCAGAGCCTAGGTTTTATGTGTTGATGTTATATGCACGAGTAGAACACAAGTGAGTGTTGGAAATATGCCCTAGAGGCAATAATAAATTGATTATTATTATATTTCCTTGTTCATGATAATCGTTTATTATCCATGCTAGAATTGTATTGATAGGAAACTCAGATACATGTGTGGATACATAGACAATACCATGTCCCTAGTAAGCCTCTAGTTGACTAGCTTGTTGATCAATAGATGGTTACGGTTTCCTGACCATGGACATTAGATGTCGTTGATAACGGGATCACATCATTAGGAGAATGATGTGATAGACAAGACCCAATCCTAAGCATAGCACAAGATCGTGTAGTTCGTATGCTAAAGCTTTTCTAATGTCAAGTATCATTTCCTTAGACCATGAGATTGTGCAACTCTCGGATACCGTAGGAATACTTTGGGTCTGCCAAACATCACAACGTAACTGGGTGGCTATAAAGGTACACTACAGGTATCTCCGAAAGTGCCTGTTGGGTTGGCAGGAATCGAGACTGGGATTTGTCACTCCGTGTGACGGAGAGGTATCTCTGGGCCCACTCGGTAGGACATCATCATAATGTGCACAATGTGATCAAGGAGTTGATCACGGGATGATGTGTTACTGAACGAGTAAAGAGACTTGCTGGTAACGAGATTGAACAAGGTATTGGGATACCGACGATCGAATCTCGGGCAAGTATCGTACCAATGGTCAAAGGGAATTGCATACAGGATTGATTAAGTCCTTGACATCGTGGTTCATCCGATGAGATCATCGTGGAACACTTGGGAGCCAACATGGGTATCCAGATCCCGCTGTTGGTTATTGACCGGAGAACGTCTTGGTCATGTCTGCATGGTTCCCGAACCCGTAGGGTCTACACACTTAAGGTTCGATGACGCTAGGGTTATAAAGGAAGTTTGTATGTGGTTACCGAATGTTGTTCGGAGTCCCGGATGAGATCCCGGATGTCACGAGGAGTTCCGGAATGGTCCGGAGGTAAAGATTTATATATAGGAAGTCCTATTTCGGCCATCGGGACAAGTTTCGGGGTCATCGGTATTGTACCGGGACCACCGGAAGGGTCCCGGGGGTCGACCGGGTGGGGCCACCTATCCTGGAGGGTCCCATGGGCTGAAGTGGGAAGGGATCCATCCCAAAGTGGGCTGGGGCACCACTTTCCCCTAGGGCCCATGCGCCTAGTGGTGGAGAAACCCTAAGGAAGAGTCCCAAAAGGGGAAGGCACCTCCTAGGTGCCTTGGGGAGGAGGGATACCTCCCTTGGCTGCCGCCCCCCTATATATAGTGGGCGAGATGGAGGACTTCTTACCTTTGCCTTTGGTGCAGCCCTCCCCCTCTCCCAAGTCCTTCTCCTCTCCCGTGGTGCTTGGCGAAGCCCTGCAGGATTGCCACGCTCCTCCATCACCACCATGCCGTTGTGCTGCTGTTGGATTGAGTCTTCCTCAACCTCTCCCTCTCTCCTTGCTGGATCAAGGCATGGAAGACGTCACCGGGCTGTACGTGTGTTGAACGCGGAGGTGCCGTCCATTCGGCACTAGGATCTCCGGTGATTTGGATCACGACGAGTACGACTCCTTCAACCCCGTTCTCTTGAACGCTTCCGCTTAGCGATCTACAAGGGTATGTAGATGCACTCTCCTTGCCCTCGTTGCTGGTTTCTCCATAGATAGATCTTGGTGATACGTAGGAAAATTTTGAATTTCTGCTACGTTCCCCAACAGTGGTATAAGAGCTAGGTCTATGCGTAGTTACTATGCACGAGTAGAACACACAAAGTAGTTGTGGGCGTTGATTTTGTTCAATATGCTTACCGTTACTAGTCCAATCTTGATTTGGCGGTATTGTGGGATGAAGCGGCCCGGACCGACCTTACACGTACTCTTACGTGAGACAAGTTCCACCGACTGACATGCACTAGTTGCATAAGGTGGCTAGCGGGTGTCTGTCTCTCCCACTTTAGTCGGAACGGATTCGATGAAAAGGGTCCTTATGAAGGGTAAATAGCAATTGGCATATCACGTTGTGGTTTTGCGTAGGTAAGAAACGTTCTTGCTAGAAACCCATAGCAGCCACGTAAAACATGCAAACAACAATTAGAGGACGTCTAACTTGTTTTTGCAGGGTATGCTATGTGATGTGATATGGCCAAAGGATGTGATGAATGATATATGTGATGTATGAGATGATCATGTTCTTGTAATAGGAATCATGACTTGCATGTCGATGAGTATGACAACCGGCAGGAGCCATAGGAGTTGTCTTAATTTATTATGACCTGCGTGTCAACATAAATGTCATGTAATTACTTTACTTTATTGCTAATCGTTAGCTGTAGTAGTAGAAGTAATAGTTGGCGAGACAACTTCATGAAGACACGATGATGGAGATCATGATGATGGAGATCATGGTGTCATGCCGGTGACGATGATGATCATGGAGCCCCGAAGATGGAGATCAAAAGGAGCAATATGATATTGGCCATATCATGTCACTATTTGATTGCATGTGATGTTTATCATGTTTATACATCTTATTTTCTTAGAACGACGGTAGTAAATAAGATGATCCCTCATAATAATTTCAAGAAAGTGTTCCCCCTAACTGTGCACCGTTGCGACAGTTCGTTGTTTCGAAGCACCACGTGATGATCGGGTGTGATAGATTCTAATGTTCACATACAACGGGTGTAAGACAGATTTACACACGCGAAACACTTAGGTTGACTTGACGAGCCTAGCATGTGTACAGACATGGCCTCGGAACACAGAAGACCGAAAGGTCGAGCATGAGTCGTATAGAAGATACGATCAACATGAAGATGTTCACCGATGTTGACTAGTCCGTCTCACGTGATGATCGGACACGACCTAGTTGACTCGGATCATGTAATCACTTAGATGACTAGAGGGATGTCTATCTGAGTGGGAGTTCATAAGATGAACTTAATTATCTAGAACATAGTCAAAAGGTCTTCGCAAATTATGTCATAGCTCGCGCTTCAGTTCTACTGTTTAGATATGTTCCTAGAGAATATTTAGTTGAAAGTTGATAGTAGCAATTATGCGGACTAGGTCCGTAAACTGAGGATTGTCCTCATTGCTTCATAGAAGGCTTATGTCCTTAATGCACCGCTCAGTGTGCTGAACCTCGAACGTCGTCTGTGGATGTTGGGAACATCTGACACACACGTTTTGATGACTACATGATAGTTCGGTAATGTTAAATGGTTTAGAATTGAGGCACCGAAGATATTTTCGAAACATCGCGGAACATATGAGATGTTTCGAGGGCTGAAATTGGGATTTCAGGCTCGTGCCCATGTCAGGATGTATAAGACCTCCGACGATTTTCTTAGCCTGCAAACTAAGGGAGAAAAACTCAATTGTTGAGCTTGTGCTCAGATTGTCTGAGTACAACAATCATTTGAATCGAGTGGGAGTTGATCTTCCAGATGAGATAATGATGTTTCTCCGAAGTCATTACCACCAAGCTGCTAGAGCTTCGTGATGAACTATAATATATCAGGGACATATATGATGATCCTTGAGATATTCGCGATGTTTGACACCACAAAAGTAGAAATCAAGAAGGAGAATCAATTGTTGATGGTTGGTGAAACCACTAGTTTCAAAGAAGGGAAAGGGCAAGAAGGGATACTTCATGAAACGGCAAATCAGCTGCTGCTCTAATGAAGAAACCCAAAGTTGAACCCAAACCCGAGACTAGGTGCTTCTGTAATAAGGGGAACAGCCACTGGAGCAGAATTACCCTAGATACTTGGTAGATGAGAAGGCTAGCAAGGTCGGTAGAAGTATATTGGATATACATTGTGTTAATGTGTACTTTACTAGTACTCCTAGTAGCACCAGGGTATAAGATACCGGTTCGGTTACTAAGTGTTAGTAACTCGAAATAAAAGCTACGGAATAAACGGAGACTAGCTAAAGGTGAGCTGACATTATGTGTTGGAAGTATTTCAAATCTTGATATGATCAAGCATCGCACGCTCCCTCTACCATCGAGATTGGTGTTAAACCTAAATAATTGTTATTTGGTGTTTGCGTTGAGCATAGACGTGATTGGATTATGTCTATCGCAATACGGTTATTCATTTAAGGAGAATAATGGTTACTCTGTTTATTTGAATAATACCTTCAATGGTCTTACGCCTAAAATGAATGGTTTATTGAATCTCGATCGTAGTGATACACATGTTCATGCCAAAAGATATAGGATAGTAATGATAGTACCACCTACTTGTGGCACTGCCACGTAAGTCATATCGGTATAAAACGCATGAAGAAGCTCCATGTTGATGGATCTTTGGGCTCACTCGTTTTTGAAAAGTTTGAGACATGCGAACCATGTCTATTGGTGTGTATGCATGAAGAACCTCCATGCAAATGGACCGTTTGGACTCACTTGATTTTGAATCACTTGAGACATGCAAATCATACCACATGGGCAAGATGACTGAAAGCCTCATTTTCAGTAAAATGGAACTAGAAAGCAACTTGTTGGAAATAATACATTTTGATGTGTGCAGTCCAATGAGTGCTGAGGCATGTAGTGGATATCCTTATGTTCTTACTTCACAAATGATTTGAGTAGATGTTGAGTACATTTACTTGATGAATCACGAGTCTGAATTATTGAAAGGTTCAAGTAATTTCAGGGTGAAGTTGATAGATCGTCGTGACAAGAGGATAAAATATCTATGATATGATCATAGAGATGAATATCTGAATTACGAGTTTGGCACAGAATTAAGACATTGTGGAAATTGTTTCTCAACTGATACAGCCTGGAACACCATAGTGTGATGGTGTGTCCGAACATCATAACTGCACCCTATTGGATATGATGCATACCATGATGTCTCTTATCGAATTACCACAATAGTTTATGGGTTAGGCATTAGAGACAACCACATTCACTCTAAATAGGGCACCACGTAATTCCGATGAGATGACACCGTGTGTACTATGGTTTAGAGAAACCTAAGCTCTCATTTCTTAAACGTTTGGGGCTGCGACGCTTATGTGAAAAAGTTTCAGGCTGATAAGCCCGAACCCAAAGCGAATAAATGCATCTTCATAGGACACCCAAAACAGTTGGGTATACCTCCTAATTCAGATCCGAAAGCAATAGAGATTGTTTCTTGAATCGGGTTCTTTCTCGAGGAAAAGGTTTGTCTCGAGAATTGAGTGGGAGGAAGGTGGAGACCATATGAGGTTATTGAACCGTCACTACAACTAGTGTATAGTAGGGCACAAAGAGTTGTTCCTGTGGCACCTACACCAATTGAAGTGGAAGCTTATGATAGTGATCATGAGACTTCAGATCAAGTCACTCCCAAACCTCGTAGGACGACAAGGATGCATACTACTTCAGAATGGTACGTAATCCTGTCTTGGGAGTCATGTTGCTAGACAACAATGAACCTACGAGCTATAGAGAAGCGATGGTGGGCCCGGATTCCGATAAATGGCTTGAGGCCATAAAATCCGAGAGATGATCCATGTATGAAAACAAAGTGTAGACTTTGGTAGAACGATTCGATGGTCGTAAGGCTGTTGAGTACAGGTGGATTTTAAAAGGAAGATAGACAATGATGGTAAGTGTCACCATTGAGAAAGCTCGACTTGTCGTTAAGATGTTTCCCGACAAGTTTAAGGAGTTAAATACGATGAGACTTTCTCACACGTAGCGATGCTAAGAGTCTGTTGGAATTATATTAGCGATTACTGCATTATTTATGAAATCTTGCAGATAGGATGTCAAAACATTGTTTCCTCGACGATTTTCTTGAGGAAAGGTTTTATGTGATACAACCGGAAGGTTTTGTCAATCTTGAAAGATGCTAATAAGTATGCAAAGCTCCAGCAATCCTTCTAAGGACTGGAGTAAGCATCTCGGAGTTGGAATGTATGCTTTGATGAGATGATCAAAGATTTTGGGTGTATACAAAGTTTATGAGAAACTTGTATTTCTAAAGAAGTGAGTGGGAGCACTATAGAATTTCTGATGAGTATATGTTGTTGACATATTCTAGATCAGAAATGATGGAGAATTTCTGGAAAGCATATAGGATTATTTGGAAAGTGTTTTTCAATGGAAAGCCTGGATTAAGCTACTTGAACATTGAGCATCAAGATCTATAAGGATAGATCAAAACGCTTAATGGTACTTTCAAATGAGCACATACCTTGACATGATCTTGAAGGTGTTCAAGATGGATCAGTCAAAGAAGGAGTTCTTGCCTGAGTTGTAAGGTATGAAGTTAATACTTAAAGCTAGACCATGGCAGAATAGAGAGAAAGGACGAAGGTCGTCCCCTATGCTTAAGACATAGGCTCTACAGTATGCTATGTTGTGTACCGCACCTGAAGTGTGCCTTGCCATGAGTCAGTCAAGGGGTACAAGAGTGATCCAAGAATGGATCACAGAACAACGGTCAAAGTTATCCTTAGTAACTAGTGGACTAAGGAATTTTCTCGATTATGGAGGTGGTAAAAGAGTTCGTCGTAAAGAGTTACGTCGATGCAAGCTTAACACCTATCCGGATAGCTCTGAGTAGAGATACCGGATACGTATAATGGAGCAACAATTTAGAATAGCTCCAAGTAGAACAGTTATTTGGATTAGCTCCAAATAGAACGTGGTAGCTACATCTAGGAGATGACATAGAGATTTGTAAAGCACACACGGATCTGAAAGGTTCAGACCCATTGACTATAACCTCTCTCACAAGCATAACATGATCAAACCCAGAACTCTTTGGGTGTTAGTCACATGGGGATGTGACCTTGAGTGTTAATCACATATCGATGTGAACTGGATTATTGACTCTAGTGCAAGTGGGAGACTATTGGAAATATGCCCTAGAGGCAATAATAAATTGATTATTATTATATTTCCTTGTTCATTGTAATTGTTTATTATCCATGCTAGAATTGTATTGATAGGAAACTCAGATACATGTGTGGATACATAGACAACACCATGTCCCTAGTAAGCCTCTAGTTGACTAGCTCGTTGATCAATAGATGGTTACGGTTTCCTGACCATGGACATTGGATGTCGTTGATAACAGGATCACATCATTAGGAGAATGATGTGATGGACAAGACCCAATCCTAAGCATAACACAAGATCGTGTAGTTCGTATGCTAAAGCTTTTCTAATGTCAAGTATCATTTCCTTAGACCATGAGATTGTGCAACTCCCGGATACCGTAGGAATACTTTGGGTGTGACAAACGTCACAACATAACTGGGTGGCTATAAAGGTACACTACAGGTATCTCCGAAAGTGTCTATTGGGTTGGCACGAATCGAGACTGGGATTTGTCACTCCGTGTGACGGAGAGGTATCTCTGGGCCCACTCGGTAGGACATCATCATAATGTGCACAATGTGATCAAGGAGTTGATCACGGGATGATGTGTTACAAAACGAGTAAAGAGACTTGCCGGTAACGAGATTGAACAGGGTATTGGGATACCGACGATCGAATCTCGGGCAAGTATCGCACCGATGGACAAAGGGAATTGCATACGGGATTGATTAAGTCCTTGACATCGTGGTTCATCCGATGAGATCATCGTGGAACATGTGGGAGCCAACATGGGTATCCAGATCCCACTGTTGGTTATTGACCGGAGAACGTCTCGGTCATGTCTGCATGGTTCCCGAACCCATAGGGTCTACACACTTAAGGTTTGATGACGCTAGGGTTATAAAGGAAGTTTGTAT
This sequence comes from Triticum dicoccoides, assembly GCF_002162155.2. Classification (NCBI taxonomy): domain Eukaryota; kingdom Viridiplantae; phylum Streptophyta; class Magnoliopsida; order Poales; family Poaceae; genus Triticum; species Triticum dicoccoides. The sequence continues at coordinate 586,111,126 of NC_041386.1, forward strand.
GTGGTTACCAAATGTTGTTCGGAGTCCCGGATGAGATCCCGGACATCACGAGGAGTTCCGGAATGGTCCGGAGGTAAAGATTTATATATAGGAAGTCCTATTTCGGCCATCGGGACAAGTTTCGGGGTCATCGGTATTGTACCGGGACCACCGGAAGGGTCCCGGGGGTCGACCGGGTGGGGCCACCTATCCCGGAGGGTCCCATGGGCTGAAGTGGGAAGGAATCCAGCCCAAAGTGGGCTGGGGCGCCACTTTCCCCTAGGGCCCATGCGCCTAGTGGTGGAGAAACCTTAAGGAAGAGTCCCAAAAGGGGAAGGCACCTCCTAGGTGCCTTGGGGAGGAGGGATTCCTCCCTTGGCCGCCGCCCCCTATGAGATTGGATCTCCTAGGGCCGGCGCCCCCCCCCCCTTGGCCCCCCTATATATAGTGGGGGAGATGGAGGACTTCTTACCTTTGCCTTTGGTGCAGCCCTCCCCCTCTCCCAAGTCCTTCTCCTCTCCCGTGGTGCTGGGCGAAGCCCTGTAAGATTGCCACGCTCCTCCATCACCACCACGCCGTTGTGCTGCTGCTGGATGGAGTCTTCCTCAACCTCTCCCTCTCTCCTTGCTGGATCAAGGCATGGGAGACGTCATCGGGCTGTACGTGTGTTGAACGCGGAGGTGCCATCCGTTCGGCACTAGGATCTCCGGTGATTTGGATCACGACGAGTACGACTCCTTCAACCCCGTTCTCTTGAATGCTTCCGCTTAGCGATCTACAAGGGTATGTAGATGCACTCTCCTTCCCCTCGTTGCTGGTTTCTCCATAGATAGATCTTGGTGATACGTAGGAAAATTTTGAATTTCTGCTACGTTCCCCAACAGTGAGTTGTGGGCGATATAAGTCATACTGCTTACCAGCATGTCATACTTTGGTTCAGAGGTATTGTTGGACAAAGGGGCCCAGACCAACATTACTCGTACGCTTACGCGAGACCGGTTGTCCCGACGTGCTTTTCACATAGGTGGCTTGCGAGTGTGGCTACGCCCGGTCCTTGCGAAGGTTATAACAGCACCAACTTGAAAAACTATCATTGTGGTTTTGATGCGTACGTAAGATTGGTTCTTTCTTAAGCCCGTAGCAGCCACGTAAAACTTGCAACAACAAAGTAGAGGACGTCTAACTTCTTTTTGCAGGGCATGTTGTGATGTGATATGGTCAAGACATGATGCTAAATTTTATTGTATGAGATGATCATGTTTTGTAACCAAGTTATCGGCAACTGGCAGTAGCCATATGGTTGTCGCTTTATTGTATGCAATGCAATCGCGATGTAATGCTTTACTTTATCACTAAACGGTAGCGATAGTCGTGGAAGCATAAGATTGGCGAGACGACAACGATGCTACGATGGAGATCAAGGTGTCGCGCCGGTGACGATGGTGATCATGACGGTGCTTCAGAGATGGAGATCACAGGCACAAGATGATGATGACCATATCATATCACTTATATTGATTGCATGTGATGTTTATCTTTTATGCATGTTATCTTACTTTGATTGACGGTAGCATTATAAGATGATCTCTCACTAATTATCAAGAAGTGTTCTCCCTGAGTATGCACCGTTGCGAAAGTTCTTCGTGCTGAGACACCACATGATGATCGGGTGTGATAGGCTCTACGTTCAAATACAACGGGTGCAAAATAGTTGCACACGCGGAATACTCAGGTTATACTTGACGAGCTAAGCATATACAGATATGGCCTCGGAACACGGAGACTGAAAGGTCGAGCGTGAATCATATAGTAGATATGATCAACATAGTGATGTTCACCAATGAAACTGCTCCATCTCACGTGATGATCAGACATGGTTTAGTAGATTTGGATCACGTGATCACTTAGAGGATTAGAGGGATGTCTATCTAAGTGGGAGTTCTTAAGTAATTTGATTAATTGAACTTAAACTTATCATGAACTTAGTACCTGATAGTATCTTGCTTGTTTATGTTTGATTGTAGATAGATGGCTCGTGCTGTTGTTCCGTTGAATTTTAATGCGTTCCTTGAGAAAGCAAAGTTGAAAGATGATGGTAGCAATTACACGGACTGGGTCCGTAACTTGAGGATTATCCTCATTGCTTCTCAAAAGAATTATGTCCTGGAAGCACCGCTGGGTGCCAGGCCTGCTGCTGGAGCAACACCAGATGTTATGAACGTTTGGCAGAGCAAAGCTGATGACTACTCGATAGTTCAGTGTGCCATGCTTTACGTCTTAGAATCGGGACTTCAACGATGTTTTGAACGTCATGGAGCATATGAGATGTTCCAGGAGTTGAAGTTAATATTTCAAGCCAATGCCCGGATTGAGAGATATGAAGTCTCCAATAAGTTCTATAGCTGCAAGATGGAGGAGAACAGTTCTGTCAGTGAGCATATACTCAAAATGTCTGGGTATAATAATCACTTGATTCAGATGGGAGTTAATCTTCCAGATGATTGCGTCATTGACAGAATTCTCCAATCACTGCCACCAAGCTACAAGAGCTTCGTGATGAACTATAATATGCAAGGGATGATCAAGACTATTCCCGAGCTCTTCGAAATGCTGAAAGCTGCGGAGGTAGAAATCAAAAAGGAGCATCAAGTGTTGATGGTCAACAAGACCACTAGTTTCAAGAAAAATGGCAAAGGGAAGAAGAAGGGGAACTTCAAGAAGAATAGCAAGCAAGTTGCTGCTCAAGAGAAGAAACCCATGTCTGGACCTAAGCCTGAAACTGAGTGCTTCTACTGCAAGCAGACTGGTCACTGGAAGCAGAACTGCCCCAAGTATTTGGCGGATAAGAAGGATGGCAAGGTGAACAAAGGTATATGTGATATACATGTTATTGATGTGTACCTTACTAATTCTCGCAGTAGCACCTGGGTATTTGATACTGGTTATGTTGCTAATATTTGCAACTTGAAACAGGGACTACGGATTAAGCGAAGATTGGCTAAGGACGAGGTGACGATGCGCGTGGGAAACAGTTCCAAAGTCGATGTGATCGCAGCTAGCACGCTACCTCTACATCTACCTTCGGGATTAGTATTAGACCTAAATAATTGTTATTTGGTGCCAGCATTGAGCATGAACATTATATCTGGATCTTGTTTAATGCGAGATGGTTATTCATTTAAATCAGAGAATAATGGTTGTCCTATTTATATGAGTAATATCTTTTATGGTCATGCACCCTTGAAGAGTGGTCTATTCTTATTGAATCTCGATAGTAGTGATACACATATTCATAATGTTGAAGCCAATATTCAAAAGAGTGGTCTATTCTTATTTAAATTTTATTGTATGAGATGATCATGTTTTGTAACCAAGTTATCGGCAACTGGCAGGAGCCATATGGTTGTCGCTTTATTGTATGCAATGCAATCGCGCTGTAATGCTTTACTTTATCACTAAGCGGTAGCGATAGTCGTGGAAGCATAAGATTGGTGAGACGACAACGATGCTACGATGGAGATCAAGGTGTCGCGCCGGTGACGATGGTGATCACGGCGGTGCTTCGAAGATGGAGATCACAAGCACAAGATGATGATAGCCATATCATATCACTTATATTTGATTGCATGTGATGTTTATCTTTTATGCATCTTATCTTGCTTTGATTGACGGTAGCATTATAAGATGATCTCTCACTAATTATCAAGAAGTGTTCTCCCTGAGTATGCACCATTGTGAAAGTTCTTCATGCTGAGACACCACGTGATGATCGGGTGTGATAGGCTCTACATTCAAATACAACGGGTGCAAAACAGTTGCACACGCGGAATACTCAGGTTATATTTGATGAGCCAAGCATATACAGATATGGCGTCAGAACACGGAGACTGAAAGGTCGAGCGTGAATCATATAGTAGATATGATCAACATAGTGATGTTCACCAATGAAACTACTCCATCTCACGTGATGATCGGACATGGTTTAGTTGATTTGGATCACGTAATCACTTAGAGGATTAGAGGGATGTCTATCTAAGTGGGAGTTCTTAAGTAATATGATTAATTGAACCTAAATTTATCATGAACTTAGTACCTGATGGTATCTTGCTTGTTTATGTTTGATTGTAGATAGATGGCCCGTGCTGTTGTTCTGTTGAATTTTAATGCGTTCCTTGAGAAAGCAAAGTTGAAAGATGATGGTAGCAATTACACAGACTGGGTCCGTAACTTGAGGATTATCCTCATTGCTGCACAGAAGAATTACGTCCTGGAAGCACCGCTGGGTGCCAGGCCTGCTGCTGGAGCAACACCAGATGTTATGAACGTCGGGCAGAGCAAAGCTGATGACTACTCGATAGTTCAGTGTGACATGCTTTACGGCTTAGAATCTTGACTTCAACGACGTTTTGAACATCATGGAGCATATGAGATGTTCCAGGAGTTGAAGTTAATATTTCAAGCAAATGCCCGGATTGAGAGATATGAAGTCTCCAATAAGTTCTATAGCTGCAAGATGGAGGAGAACAGTTCTGTCAGTGAGCATATACTCAAAATGTCTGGGTATAATAATCACTTGATTCAGATGGGAGTTAATCTTCCAGATGATTGCGTCATTGACAAAATTCTCCAATCACTGCCACCAAGCTACAAGAGCTTCGTGATGAACTATAATATGCAAGGGATGATCAAGACTATTCCCGAGCTCTTCGAAATGCTGAAAGCTGTGGAGGTAGAAATCAAAAAGGAGCATCAAGTGTTGATGGTCAACAAGACCACTAGTTTCAAGAAAAATGGCAAAGGGAAGAAGAAGGGGAACTTCAAGAAGAACAGCAAGCAAGTTGCTGCTCAAGAGAAGAAACCCATGTCTGGACCTAAGCCTGAAACTGAGTGCTTCTACTGCAAGCAGACTGGTCACTGGAAGCAGAACTGCCCCAAGTATTTGGCGGATAAGAAGGATGGCAAGGTGAACAAAGGTATATGTGATATACATGTTATTGATGTGTACCTTACTAATTCTCGCAGTAGCACCTGGGTATTTGATACTGGTTCTGTTGCTAATATTTGCAACTCTAAACAGGGACTACGGATTAAGCGAAGATTGGCTAAGGACGAGGTGACGATGCGCGTGGGAAACAGTTCCAAAGTCGATGTGATCGCAGCCGGCACGCTACCTCTACATCTACCTTCGGGATTAGTATTAGACCTAAATAATTGTTATTTGGTGCCAGCATGAGCATGAACATTATATCTGGATCTTGTTTAATGCGAGACGGTTATTCATTTAAATCAGAGAATAATGGTTGTCCTATTTATATGAGTAATATCTTTTATGGTCATGCACCCTTGAAGAGTGGTCTATTCTTATTGAATCTCGATAGTAGTGATACACGTATTCATAATGTTGAAGCCAATATTCATAAGAGTGGTCTATTCTTATTTAAATTTTATTGTATGAGATGATCATGTTTTGTAACCAAGTTATCGGCAACTGGCAGGAGCCATATGGTTGTCGCTTTATTGTATGCAATGCAATCGCGCTGTAATGCTTTACTTTATCACTAAGCGGTAGCGATAGTCATGGAAGCATAAGATTGGCGAGACGACAACGATGCTACGATGGAGATCAAGGTGTCGTGCCAGTGACGATCGTGATCACGGCGGTGCTTCGAAGATGGAGATCACAAGCACAAGATGATGATGGCCATATCATATCACTTATATTTGATTGCATGTGATGTTTATCTTTTATGCATCTTATCTTGCTTTGATTGACGGTAGCATTATAAGATGATCTCTCACTAATTATCAAGAAGTGTTCTCCCTGAGTATGCACTGTTGCGAAAGTTCTTCATGCTGAGACACCACGTGATGATCGGGTGTGATAGGCTCTACATTCGAATACAACGGGTGCAAAATAGTTGCACACGCGGAATACTCATGTTATACTTGATGATCCAAGCATATACAGATATGGCGTCAGAACACGGAGACTTAAAGGTCGAGCGTGAATCATATAGTAGATATGATCAACATAGTGATGTTCACCAATGAAACTACTCCATCTCACGTGATGATCGGACATGGTTTAGTTGATTTGGATCACGTAATCACTTAGAGGATTAGAGGGATGTCTATCTAAGTGGGAGTTCTTAAGTAATATGATTAATTGAACCTAAATTTATCATGAACTTAGTACCTGATGGTATCTTGCTTGTTTATGTTTGATTGTAGATAGATGGCCCGTGCTGTTGTTCTGTTGAATTTTAATGCGTTCCTTGAGAAAGCAAAGTTGAAAGATGATGGTAGCAATTACACGGACTGGGTCCGTAACTTGAGGATTATCCTCATTGCTGCACAGAAGAATTACGTCCTGGAAGCACCGCTGGGTGCCAGGCCTGCTGCTGGAGCAACACCAGATGTTATGAACGTCTGGCAGAGCAAAGCTGATGACTACTTGATAGTTTAGTGTGACATGCTTTACGGCTTAGAATCGGGACTTCAACGACGTTTTGAACATCATGGAGCATATGAGATGTTCCAGGAGTTGAAGTTAATATTTCAAGCAAATGCCCGGATTGAGAGATATGAAGTCTCCAATAAGTTCTATAGCTGCAAGATGGAGGAGAACAGTTCTGTCAGTGAGCATATACTCAAAATGTCTGGGTATAATAATCACTTGATTCAGATGGGAGTTAATCTTCCAGATGATTGCGTCATTGACAGAATTCTCCAATCACTGCCACCAAGCTACAAGAGCTTCGTGATGAACTATAATATGCAAGGGATGATCAAGACTATTCCCGAGCTCTTCGAAATGCTGAAAGCTGTGGAGGTAGAAATCAAAAAGGAGCATCAAGTGTTGATGGTCAACAAGACCACTAGTTTCAAGAAAAATGGCAAAGGGAAGAAGAAGGGGAACTTCAAGAAGAACAGCAAGCAAGTTGCTGCTCAAGAGAAGAAACCCATGTCTGGACCTAAGCCTGAAACTGAGTGCTTCTACTGCAAGCAGACTGGTCACTGGAAGCAGAACTGCCCCAAGTATTTGGCGGATAAGAAGGATGGCAAGGTGAACAAAGGTATATGTGATATACATGTTATTGATGTGTACCTTACTAATTCTCGCAGTAGCACCTGGGTATTTGATACTGGTTCTGTTGCTAATATTTGCAACTCTAAACAGGGACTACGGATTAAGCGAAGATTGGCTAAGGACGAGGTGACGATGCGCGTGGGAAACAGTTCCAAAGTCGATGTGATCGCAGCCGGCACGCTACCTCTACATCTACCTTCGGGATTAGTATTAGACCTAAATAATTGTTAATTGGTGCCAGCGTTAAGCATGAACATTATATCTGGATCTTGTTTGATGCGAGACAGTTATTCATTTAAATCAGAGAATAATGGTTGTTCTATTTATATGAGTCATATCTTTTATGGTCATGCACCCTTAAAGAGTGGTCTATTCTTATTAAATCTCGATAGTAGTGACACACATATTCATAGTGTTGAAGCCAAAAGATGCAGAGTTGATAATGATAGTGCAACTTATTTGTGGCACTGCCGTTTAGGTCATATCGGTATAAAGCGCATGAAGAAACTCCATACTGATGGGATTTTGGAACCACTTGATTATGAATCACTTGGTACTTGCGAACCGTGCCTTATGGGTAAGATGACAAAAACACCATTCTCCGGTACTATGGAGAGAGCAATAGATTTATTGGAAATCATACATACCGATGTATGTGGTCCGATGAATATTGAAGCTCGTGGCGGATATCGTTATTTTCTCACCTTCACAGATGACTTAAGCAGATATGGGTATATCTACTTAATGAAACATAAGTCTGAAACGTTTGAAAAGTTCAAAGAATTTCAGAGTGAAGTCGAAAATCATCGTAACAAGACAATAAAATTCCTACGATCCGATTGTTGAGGAGAATATTTGAGTTACGAGTTTGGTGTACATTTGAAACAATGTGGAATAGTTTCGCAACTCACGCCACCCGGAACACCACAGCGTAATGGTGTGTCCGAACATCGTAATCGTACTTTACTAGATATGGTGCAATCTATGATGTCTCTTACTGATTTACCGCTATCATTTTGGGGATATGCTCTAGAGACGGCCGCATTCACGTTAAATAGGGCACCATCAAAATCCTTTGAGACGACGCCTTATGAACTGTGGTTTGGCAAGAAACCAAAGTTGTCGTTTCTAAAAGTTTGGGGCTGCGATGCTTTTGTGAAAAAGCTTCAACCTGATAAGCCCGAACCCAAATCGGAGAAATGTGTCTTCATAGGATATCCAAAGGAAACTATTGGATACACCTTCTATCACAAATCCGAAGGCAAGACTTTTGTTGCTAAATTCGGAAACTTTCTGGAGAAGGAGTTTCTCTCAAAAGAAGTGAGTGGGAGGAAAGTAGAACTTGACGAGGTAACAGTACCTGCTCCCTTATTGGAAAGTAATACATCACAGAAACATGTTTCTGTGACACCTACACCAATTAGTGAGGAAGCTAAGGATAATGATCATGAAACTTCAGAACAAAATACTACTGAACCTTGAAGATCAACTAGAGTAAGATCCATGCCAGAGTGGTACGGTAATCCTGTTCTAGAATTCATGCTACTAGATCATGATGAACCTACGAACTATGAAGAAGCGATGGTGAGCCCAGATTCCGCAAAATGGCTTGAAGCCATGAAATCTGAGATGGGATCCATGTATGACAACAAAGTGTGGACTTTGGTTGACTTGCCCAATGATCGGCAAGCAATTGAGAATAAATGGATCTTCAAGAAGAAGACTGACGCTGACGGTAATGTTACTGTCTACAAAGCTCGACTTGTCGCAAAAGGTTTTTGGCAAGTTCAAGGGATTGACTATGATGAGACCTTCTCACCCGTAGTGATGCTTATGTCTGTCCGAATCATGTTAGCAATTGCCACATTTTATGATTATGAAATTTGGCAAATGGATGTCAAAACTGCATTCCTGAATGAATTTTGTATATGATGCAGCAGGAAGGTTTTGTCGATCCAAAGTGAGCTAGCAAAGTGTGCAAGCTCCAGCGATCCATTTATGGACTGGTGCAAGCCTATCGGAGTTGGAATAAACACTTTGATAGTGTGATCAAAGAATTTGGTTTTATGCAGACTTTTGGAGAAGCCTGTATTTACAAGAAAGTGAGTGGGAGCTCTGTAGCATTTCTGATATTATATGTAGATGACATATTGCTAATCGGAAATGATATAGAATTTCTGGATAGCATAAAAGGATACTTGAATAAGAGTTTTTCAATGAAAGACCTCGGTGAAGCTGCTTACATATTGGGCATTAAGATCTATAGAGATAGATCAAGACGCTTAATTAGACTTTCACAAAGCACATACCTTGACAAAGTTTTGAAGAAGTTCAAAATGGATCAAGCAAAGAAAGGATTCTTGCCTGTATTACAAGGTGTGAAATTGAGTAAGACTCAATCCCCGACCAATGCAGAAGATAGAGAGAAAATGAAAGATGTTCCCTATGCTTCAGCCATAGGCTCTATCATGTATGCAATGCTGTGTACCAGACCTGATGTGTGTCTTGCTATAAGTCTAGCAGGGAGGTACCAAAGTAATCCAGGAGTGGATCACTGGACAGCGGTCAAGAACATCCTGAAATACCGAAAAAGGACTAAGGATATGTTTCTCATATATGGAGGTGACAAAGAGCTCATCGTAAATGGTTACGTTGATGCAAGCTTTGACACTGATCCGGACGATTCTAAATCGCAAACCGGATACGTGTTTACATTAAACGGTGAAGATGTCAGTTGGCGCAGTTGTAAACAAAGCGTTGTGGCGGGATCTACATGTGAAGCGGAGTACATAGCTGCTTCGGAAGTAGCAAACGAAGGAGTCTGGATGAAGGAGTTCATATCCGATCTAGGTGTCATACCTAGTGCATCAGGTCCAATGAAAATCTTTTGTGACAATACTGGTGCAATTGCCTTGGCAAACGAATCCAGATTTCACAAGAGAACCAAGCACATCAGGAGGCGCTTCAATTCCATCCGGGATCTAGTCCAGGTGGGAGACATAGAGATTTGCAAGATACATACGGGTCTGAATATGGCAGACCCGTTGACTAAGCCTCTCCCATGAGCAAAACATGATCAGCACCAAAGCTCCATGGGTGTTAGAATCATTACTATGTAACCTAGATTATTGACTCTAGTGCATGTGGGAGATTGAAGGAAATATGCCCTAAAGGCAATAATAATGTTATTATTTTATTTCCTTATATCATGATAAATGTTTATTATTCATGCTAGAATTGTATCATCCGGAAACATAACACTTGTGTGAATACATAGACAAACCAAACGTCACTAGTATGCCTCTACTTGACTAGCTCATTAATCAAAGATGGTTATGTTTCCTAACCATAGACATGTGTTGTCATTTGATTAATAGGATCACATCATTAGGAGAATGATGTGATTGACATGACCCATTCCATTAGCTTAGCACCCGATCGTTTAGTATGTTGCTATTGCTTTCTTCATGACTTATACATGTTCCTATGACTATGAGATTATGCAACTCCCGTTTGCCGGAGGAACACTTTGTGTGCTACCAAACGTCACAACATAATTGGGTGATTATAAAGGAGCTCTACAGGTGTCTCCAAAGGTACATGTTGGGTTGGCGTATTTCGAGATTAGGATTTGTCACTCCGATTGTCGGAGAGGTATCTATGAGCCCTCTCGGTAATGCACATCACATAAGCCTTGCAAGCATTACAACTAATGAGTTAGTTGCAAGATGATGTATTACGAAACGAGTAAAGAGACTTGCCAGTAACGAGATTGAACTAGGTATTGAGATACCGACGATCGAATCTCAGGCAAGTAACATACCGATGACAAAGGGAACAACGTATGTTGTTATGCGGTCTGACCGATAAAGATCTTCGTAGAATATGTGGGAGCCAATATGAGCATCCAGGTTCCGCTATTGGTTATTGACAGGAGAAGTGTCTCGGTCATGTCTACATTGTTCTCGAACCCGTAGGGTCCGCACACTTAAGGTTTTGATGACAGTTATATTATGAGTTTATGCATTTTGATGTAGCGAAGTTTGTTCGGAGACCCAGATGTGATCACGGACATGACGAGGAGTCTCGAAATGGTCAAGACATAAAGATTGATATATTGGAAGCCTGTATTTGCATATCGGAAGTGTTCCGGGTGAAATCGGGATTTTACCGGAGTACTGGGA
>NC_041386.1:586122634-586135835 GCF_002162155.2 Triticum dicoccoides
CCAGGGCTGGGCCGCACGCCCCTCCCCCCTAGTCCGAATAGGACAAGGAGAGGGGGGCGCCCCCCCTTCCTTCTCTCTCTCCTCTTTCCCCCTTCCCGAATCCTATTCCAACTAGGAAAGGGGGGATCCTACTCCCGGTGGGAGTAGGACTCCTCCTGGCGCGCCCTCCTCCTGGCCGGCCGCACCTCCCCCTTGTTCCTTTATATACGGAGGCAGGGGGCACCCCTAGACACACAAGTTGATCCACGTGATCATATTCTTAGCCGTGTGCGGTGCCCCCTTCCACCATAATCCTCGATAATATTTTAGCGGTGCTTAGGCGAAGCCCTGCGACGGTAGTACATCAAGATCGTCACCACACCGTCGTGCTGACGGAATTCTTCCCCGACACTTTGCTGGATCGGAGTCCGAGGATCGTCATCGAGCTGAACGTGTGCTAAAACTCGGAGGTGCCGTAGTTTCGGTGCTTGATCGGTCGAGCCGTGAAGACGTACGACTACATCAACCGCGTCGTGCTAACGCTTCCGCTGTCGGTCTACAAGGGTACGTAGATCACACTCTCCCCTCTCGTTGCTATGCATCACCATGATCTTGCGTGTGCGTAGGAAATTTTTTGAAATTACTACGTTCCCTAACAATAATCTCTATAACCAAGGTAGTAGGGACGAGGAGTAAACGGAGGGAGTAGTAAAATTTTCTCCTCGTCCTGCGAGCCACCGCGTGCATGGGCGAGGGAGCGGGCGTAAGGCGTAGTAAGCAAGCTTCACCTCATCCCGCGAGCCACCGCACCCGTGGGCGAGGGAGACGGTGTACTAAGCAAGCTTCTCCTCGTTCTGTGAGTTGACGGGACACATCAAAAGTACTCCAGTGTATAGATCCTTGCCTCTAAGGTAGGCCCCACATGGTTTGCCTCTTTTTTTAACATAACACGTCAAGTCGCAATTTGTTTGTTCACCCGTGGTAGACGATCCTCCCTCCACCAAGTGGACAACCAGTACACGTGCCAAAGTACCACGTGGGCTGCCTTTTTCATACAGAAATGAGCTCCACCGTGTACCCGCGCGGGTGTGGTTGGCAAAGAGACGGGAGTACGTGTGCCGTGCATTGACCTCTTCTCTTCATGCACGTCCCCCACCTACGTGGGTGTGTGTGAGAGATACAAACCGCATTCGTGAGTGTTTTTTGTTTTGGGGTGGGGGTGGGGTGGGGGTTGATTTCGTGAATTATTTGTGGGAATATGTGTCGATGACATCTCAAACAAAATTTTGCATGCAATGTGTGTGAAATGGAGGCCTATCCATATCATACATAGAGGGTCGGGCAATCCACGAGAAGAGAGGGAGGGGTCATAGCTATTGATAGAGTCGAAGAGAGGATCAAGTGGGTGGGTGCGAGATCGATGAAGAGAGCCATCAAAATTGTGTGTGTGCAAGTCAAAGATATAGGGCGACTGGCCTACCGGAACGTTAGAGGGCACACGTCAAGTTTGTGTGTGGCAGGGAGACATGACTAGAGCGCTCGATGTATCGGTGTGTGTGGGGGGAGGGAGTGGTGGGAGGGGTAGGCAGAGGCCTAACTATAGAGGTAGAACGACTCGTATATCTGTTGAGAAGGAGAGACCCAGCTATGTCTTGAGGGAGATCGGTCGACATCCATACATAACTGAAGGACGGGAAATATGATGGGAGAGAGAGAGAGAGGAGAGAGAGAGGAGAGAGAGAGGGAGGGAGAGGGAGGGAGAGGGGTAGAGTGCTGGATGGGTGATGGAGTTGCTTCTCGAAGATGGTGGGAGAGGCCTACTAGAAAAAATGAGGGTGGAACTGCAATGTTATCAATAAGAGTGGAGATGTGTTTATGTGTGTGCCTATGCGCGATAGATCTGTCGGGACGCATCCATGGATGATGAAGGGGAACCATGTGTTTGGTAAGCAAACCTAACTAGATCGGTAGATCAATTGTTGTTTGTTGGAGGAAGGGAGAGACACAACTAATGAGGTAGATCGATTGACGTGTGGGTAAAAACGAGTTATAAGGACCTAGCTAGCTATATGTATAGCGAGAGATCGGTCGGTGTATGTCCATTTGTTAGAGGCAAATAAGGCCCAGCAAGACGGATAGACAGAGAGAATGGAGCTAGGAGGTGGTGCGAGAGGCCCAACTACTAGCTAGATAGGGGGAGGAGTGTGCGGTTGTGAGAGCGATGAAAAGAGGGGCAAGAGTTTACACGTGTGTCCGACTGTATGAGAGACACGAGGCAAGGACACATAAAGGAGGAGATTGAAGGTGTGTTTGTATGTTGTAGGCAGGCATCGCTGGAGAGGTTTATCGATAGGTGTGTGTCGGAAAGGAGTTGTGAAGACTCTGGGAGAACGACCTAAAGAAAAAATGAAGGTGCACGGTGGATAGAGTGCCGACGGAGGGGGAGGGCGAGGAGGGCGTGTGCATGCACGAGAGAAAGTTAGTGGTAGCTACAAAGGTTAGAGGATTGTGTGGGTGTAAGAGACTAACAAAGATCATAATTTGATATGAAAGCGGATTCATATATTTGAATAGGAGATCATAGTGTTTTAAACATTGCATGCATGAATATAGCGGTGATACACGTGCTGTGCACATGTTATACCATAATGCGATAATGCATGGCGTTTGCAACTCACAGCTAAATGCCGAACAATCTAAACCATACTATACATCAAACAATCTCGCATTTTATTTGAATTTGTGATAATGTGTGGCATTTGCATCTTACAACTAAATATCGAACAATCTAAACAACACTATATATCGAACATTCTCACATTTTATTTGAATTTGTGGTAATGTGTGGTGTTTGCAACTCACATCTAAATACTTGTAGGCGTAGGGGCAGGGCACCATACATAATGTGATAAACACATTATACATATGAGACATGGTTTAGATTATGAAGATCTAGCTAGAGCTAGAAATGTAATCTGATTTGAAATCAAAATAAAGTGGATTCAAAAAATCTAGTTCGAGTTCATATAGTACACATAGTTCATATGTAACTCTAGACTAATCATGTGGTGTGCTGTGAAGATAATACACAAACGATGGTTTAACTTGACAATAATGATGATTGTAGATCTTATTAAAACAGAGAAACGAATTCAAATGCTTTGACTTCACAACAATCATTACTGTAGATCTTATTCAAATAGAGAAACGAATTCAAATTTAGTTCATATTGAAGCGGTAGTATATACGTTTGGAATGCACTAAAACGTTCATTTGAGTAGTAGGTTGCATGCATTATACACGTAGGGAAATATTTTAATTAAACATAACATGAATTCAAAGTTTTGAATGACATTTGTTGGGCACATTGATTTGGTACAGTACACGTTAGGCTTGTCCGGAAATTACAACCCGCGCCTTGTTAGCCCGAAATATTTAAGATATATCTTTGTCTCGTTGTGCTCCGACAACTCCCTCCATCTCAACCCGCGCCTTGCTATTCCGAAATTACAACGCACGAAAACTCCCACCTCCTGTGAAATCAAGACACGCGAAATGCCCGTGGTACCCCTGAACCGAAAGAATCGCCTCAAATCGGTGGGGGTACTTTCGTAACTTACCCCACATTTCGGACAAGCGCGTCTCTAAGCCATGGTTCCCCACTGCCATCCCATCCGCCCACCCATTCGTACACTGAGGCCGCGAAACCCGCGACGAAACCCCACACCCTTCTCCGTCCGCCACCCAGCCAAAGCCTCTTCCCTGACGACGTCATTCACAGCAACACCTTGGCGTCCCTCATCCACTGTACCGGATGAGGATCCGTCGTCGATCTCATCGTCCCGCCGGTTCAGCCACCCTGTCCTCCACCTCCAAGGAGCTGCCCCGACGTTCCCCTCGTCTTTCATGCCACCTCCATTCCCACACCGCCGTCTTCACCTGCACCACCGGAAGAGCATCATCATCACCGTTTCCTCGGATGAAGCTACGGCCTAATCGGCGCCACCAAAGAGGTTGTACACTAATCGCCGCATTTTCTTCTTGATTCGATCTCACGGTGCTGCCGGGGCTCGGTCCCGAGCCGACATGGCGCGGCTCCATCCACAGCGGCTAAGGGAGTCCGGAATTAGGGGGTCTCCGTAGAGCCGGACTATAACCTTTGGCCGGACTGTTGGACCATGAAGATACAAGATTGAAGACTTCGTCTCGTGTCTGGATGGGACTCTACTTGGCGTGGAAGGCAACCTAGGCAATACGGATATGGATATCTCCTCCTTTGTAACCGACCTTGTGTAACCCTCAACCTCTCCGGTGTCTATATAAACCGGAGGGTTTTAGTCCGTAGGACAGAACAATAACATACAATCATACCATAGGCTAGCTTCTAGGGTTTAGCCTCTCTGATCTCATTGTAGATCTACTCTTGTAGTACCCATATCATCAATATTAATCAAGCAGGACGTAGGGTTTTACCTCCATCAAGAGGGCCCGAACCTGGGTAAAACATCGTGTCCCCTGCCTCCTGTTACCATCCGCCTTAGACGCACAGTTCGGGACCCCCTACCCGAGATCCGCCGGTTTTGACACCGACATTGGTGCTTTCATTGAGAGTTCCTCTGTGTCGTCGCCATTAGGCTCGATGGCTCCTTCTATCATCGATAGCGATGCAATATAGGGTGAGACTTTTCTCCCCGGACAGATCTTTGTGTTCGGCGGCTTCACACTGCGGGCCAACTCGCTTGGCCATCTGGAGCAGATCGAAAGTTACATCCCTGGCCACCAGGTCAGGTTTGGAAGCTTAAACTACATGGCCGATATCCGCGGAGACTTGATCTTCGACAGATTTGAGCCTCTGCCTTGTGCGTCACGCGGTCACGATGAGTACGATTTAGCTCTACCATTAGAAAGTGCTCAGGAGATCGCACTGGCAGCCGCTCCGACCCTCAATTCGGAGCCAGTTGCGCCTCCCATGGACGGCTGGATAGACCCCGCCACAGAGGCCGCATCCCCAACGGTGATTGAGCCGAATATTGATTTTACAATTCACGGGAGTCGTGTTGTTAAACTACCGGATACTTCTCCGGCCACGGACTCCAAACCACCTGCGCCCGTTCCTATCGAATCCGGTTGGGCGCTGATCATGGAGTTCACCTCCGCGGATATCTTTCAGTACTCGCCCTTCGGCGACATACTGAACTCATTAAAGTCTCTCTCCTTGTCAGGAGAGTCCTGGCCGAACTATGTCCGGCAGGATTGGAATGCGGATGACGAAGAAATTCTCTACCCACCCACCACCCACTTAGTAGCCACTGTCGATGACTTAACCGACATGCTCGACTCCGACTCCAAAGACATCGACGGTATGGACGATGATGCAGGAGACGAATAGGAACCACTGCCCACAGGGCACTGGACGCCCACTTCATCACATGACGTATACATCATGGACACACCTAAAGACGACGACGAGGACACAACAAAGGGTTGTCCCCTCGAGAAGCAGTCAAAGCGGCGGCGTAAGCGCCACTCCAAATCACGCCTCGGTAGAAACAACGATCATATAGACCCAGCGTTAGAGCAGGGTGAACCATCGCCGGACCACGGCAACACGGAGAATCAAACCAAACAACCCGACTCTGTCAAAGATAATAGTCCGGACGACATCACACCAGACAGACACCCGGAGCAACATAATGCCCGTCAAAGGCTTGTTGCCACCGTGAGGAGTCTAAAAAAGCAGAAGCAAAGGCTCAAGGCTGCGCAAGACACACTCCAAATCAGATGGAGTAAAGTACTCAACTCAGCAGCGAAGTACGACGGTAATCGCCACACCAAGAGCTACCCGAAGCGGAAGTTGCTACCTGAATTCGATGAGGAGGCCTTAGATCCCCCGCTACCAAAAATTAAAACGGCCATCTGGCCGGATAGACGACCTCACGGCCAACATAGAGCGGCAAACAATGCCGCACATAAGCCAATACGCGATCCACGCGAGGGCTCGCATCAAAAGGACGGCGCAACCAGATCCATCTATGGACCAGCAAGCGCGCTCCAGCATACGATGCAACACAACAAACATTCGAACAACGCGGTACACCCAGATACAGGGATGCCGCACACCCCCTATGTTTCACCGATGAGGTGCTGGACCATGAATTTCCAGAGGGATTCAAACCCGTAAACATAGAGGCATATGATGGAACAACAGACCCTGGGGTCTGGATGGAGGACTATATCCTCCATATCCATATGGCTCGAGGAGATGATCTCCACGCCATTAAGTATTTACCCCTCAAACTCAAAGGGCCAGCTCGGCACTGGCTTTAAAGCCTCCCCGAAAGCTCCATTGGAAGCTGGGAAGAGCTCGAAGACGCTTTTCGGGAAAATTTTCAAGGGACTTATGACCGACCTCTGGACGCAGACGATTTGAGTCATATAACTCAACAGCCCGGAGAGTCAGCCCGAAAGCTTTGGAACAGGTTTCTTACTAGAAAGAACCAAATAGTCGACTGTCCGAACGCCGAAGCCTTGGCAGCTTTTAAGCATAGCATCCGCGATGAATGGCTTGCCAGACACCTCGGCCAAGAAAAGCCGAGAACAATGGCAGCATTAACAAACCTCATGACCCACTTTTGCGTGGGTGAGGATAGCTGGCTAGCCAGATGCAGCACCAGCAACCCAGTACATCCGAAGTTAGAGATGGAAAAGGGAAATTACGGCGCAGCAAAAATAATAAGCGCTGGAATAAAGAAGACAACCCGAAGAGCACGACGGTAAACGCCGGATTCAGAAGTTCTCGGCAAGGTCAGCAAAAGTCACCCTCTAAAGGCGCCAGAGATGAACTGTCCAGCCTAAACAAAATTCTGGACCAAATATGTCAGATCCATAGCACCCCCGATAAACCTGCAAATCATACCCACAGAGAATGTTGAGTCTTTAAGCAGTCCGGCAAGCTCAACGCCGTACACAAGGGGGAGGATACACCAAGCGAAGACGAGGATGAGCCTCTCAAGCAAGACACTGGGGAACAAAAGAAATTTCCACCAGAAGTCAAAACAGTGAACGTGTTACACGTGATCAAGGGGAGAAACAAAGCGGCACTCCCAGAGAAATATGCCCAAGGGCCTATCACCGCGGAATCCTTCCACTGGTCGTCTTAACCGATCACTTTCTACCATCGGGATTACTCAGCAAGTATCCGACATGCAGCATGGGCTGCCTTGGTATTAGACCCAATAATTGACGGATACCATTTCACACGAGTCCTGATGGACGATGGCAGCAGTCTAAACCTGATATATCAGGACACAATCCACAAAATGGGGATAGACCCAACAAAAATTTGCCACAGTAATACTACCTTTAAAGGAGTAACGCCAGGCCCAAGGGCTCATTGCACGGGCTCTCTGCTACTAGAGGTTATATTCGGCTTCCCCGATAACTTCCGTAGCAAAAATTTAACATTCCACATTGCTCTATTCCAAAGTGGCTATCAAGCACTACTTGGACGCGAAGCTTTCACTCGCTTTAATGCAATACCGCATTACGCTTCCCTCACGCTTAAGATGCCCGGTCCACGTGGCATCATTACAGCGAATGGAAATATTGAGAGATCCTTGCGCGCCGAAGAGAGTGCGACTGCCTTGGCAGCCGCACACTAAAAATGGCCTCAACAACTAAAGCATTTGATAGGTCGTCAAGACCACGGACACGGTTAGATGAGTCCGCCGCAGATACATGTAATTCATACAGGTTTGATGGCCACACCCCTATTACAAATACAAGGGGCTCAACGCGCGCAGACAAGTGGCAATTTTTACTCATCTTGAATTGTACGTGGTTTCTTTAAACCTACCTTTTTGCACGACAACTTTTCACCTAAGTTTCTCTCTTTTACAGATGACCATTGTGATACACCCGTCCAGGATACGGCACAACGGAGAAACAGGCGCATACATGCAGCAGGGACCCGTTCCAAGGATTCTTTTTAGATTAAGACCCTGCGTAAACCTTTTTTACTGTCTCTTGTTGATACACATCCCTCGGATTCTCAGTACAATTGAGAAGGATGCTAACTTCTTGGCATGTGGCCACGTCAGAATCATGCACATACCTGGACACCAGGGGCTTCTTACAAAGGGCACTGTTTAGGCCCGGTTTATACCATAAAAGACCGAATACCTTAGGGAGTGTTCGGCGTCGCGAGTTTGGCCTTATATGCATCAGCTCCGAATCATGTCTTTGGTCAAATGTTGGGTTTGCCCGGCTCCTGTGTTTTGTTGCCTTACGTTCCGCTCTATCGGCTAAGGCGGCACCAGGAGAACCACTGCGATTGTTCCCCGGTTCATGCGGACGAGCACCTCGGTGGAGAAAGACGAAAACTGACTGTCATGATATAGCGTGAGACTGGTCAACCACTCGATGACCTATCGGAATGTTAGAATTCCTCCGCCTTAACGAAGGGTTGTTTCCCGGCCAGGCATGTACGCACCCTGAATTCGGGAGAGTGCGGAGCCACCAGGGGCTATATAGTAGCCCCACTGTCAAACTCCTATGGCTAAGTGAAAGTGTTAAAGCATTATAGTCCGGTTGCCTAGTTCGCTGCACCATCACCTCCTTATTAGGACCAAGACATTGGATTAAGTGTGAATACGCGTCTTCTGCGAACACCCCCGCATTATATGCGTGGGGGCTGAAGCCGACGACTGCAATATTTCAGGTTATACACATGTATACATAAACGGCCGCACAGGAGGCATCATACTACTTTTGGGAAAAAGTATAAATACAGCCTTGATAAATTTCATAAAAACATTGTTTTTACAATGGGAATACATGTCACTCAAACATAATATTCTTCGAGCACTGGGCCTCTATCAAACGAGCACCCTCAAGAACTTCTTCAAAATAGTGCTCGGCAGCCACTCGGCCTATGGCCGAACCCTGCGCCGCAACAGTGGTAGCATCCATCTCCGCCCAGTATGATTTGACACGGGCAAGGGCCATCTGCGAGCCTTCTATGCATGCCGACCTCTTCATCACATTGATGCGTGGCACCGCACCAAGGAACTGCTGCACTAAGCTGAAATAGCTATTCGGCTTCGGCTTTTCCGGCCACAGATGATCTACGACAGACCTCATGGCTAGTCCGGACAATCTATTGAGTTCGGCCCATTCGGGAAGCCAATCAGTTAGTGGAAGCGGACGCTCTGGAATGTTAAACTGCGACTAGAATAGCTTGTCCACTTCACGATCTGTTTGATCTCGGAAGTATTCGGCCGCATCGACAGCACTCGCTGTCAAAACCAGATATGCGTCTGCCGAACTCCACAGCCGATCCAGAGGGGCATACCGCGGATCTCCGAACTTCCTCCGCAGCAAAAAGGGCTTCCCAGCCACAATATCACCAGATTCACGTAGCTCTTCCTTCTTTTCCCTCATGGCAGAGCAGGTGTCTTTGGCCGCCATCGTGGCCTTTTCAAGGTCTATCGCCTTCGCTCGATTCTCTTCTTCAAGGAACTGGCAACGGTCGGCAGTGTCTTTTAACTTTACAGCCATCTTGGCCATTTTATCTTTGCTCTCGCAATGTGCAGCCTTTTCGGCTCTTAACTCTTCGGCCTCCTTTAAAGCAGTCGCATTACTAATTCTTGCTTGTTCCTTGGCTCGGGCAAGTTCCGCCCGAAGGGTCTCCACGGTGGAAGCTCCATCTGCAGTCACAACATATTAAAGATACTGGCATCATGCTGCTCTTACTATGTGACATTCACCAGAAAACATTACTTACCCTGTGCCTCGTCAAGCCGCTTGTTAACAAGCTCGATGTCGGCATCTACCGCATCCAGTTGCCGCTTTAGTTCGGCAAACTCATTAGTCAGGCTAGCCACCGGAGCTTCCACCACCTGCAAATAAAGGCGGTTTGGTTATTACCTGGGACTACGATCCTCTGTTCTCCGCCGTTCTCGACGACAACCAGAGTCTCAGGGGCTACTATCTACACAGGGCACACCTAAAAATGTGCGGTACTATCAAAAAGTATATCATTTCACGTACCTCGAAGCCTGTCAGTAGACTCATAAAAGCTCCATGCAATCCGGTTTCGGCGGATGAAATTCTTTCCATCACCGTACCCATCAATGTACGGTGTTCTTCTGAGATGGCCGCTCGCTCCAACAGCTCCCTCAGTACGTCCGACCGCATACCAGACGGTGCTAGACTCTTTTGTTTGCTCTCTTCAAGAGCCGGACACTGGGGACTTCGGGTGACTATAGGATTATCTTCTGGCCTCACCGGATCCGGAGAGGCCCTCCGTGACGACACATCAAGGTTGCCCGTTTCTTGAGCGGGGGTGTCCGGGGGAGGCGTTTCGCTCTCCATCATCTCCGGAAGAAGATCCCCCGAAGACGAGCTCTGCTGAGAAGGGCTAAGATCCAAACTGCAAGATAAACGCTTGGTTATTTTCCTCAGAGGTAAGGTAGTACATCTCCACTATTAAAGTACTTTTTGATTACTTACAGCTCGTTGGAGGGCTGATCCTCGCGCGGACTTTGTGCGGCAAGAGCACACCCCAAGGCAGGACCCTCTGGTGGAGACTTCTTCTCCTGTTTGGAAGCCTTGGTTTCCGGATATTCAGAGGTAGTCCTCTTCCTTCCCCGAAGCGAGAGAAGGTCAGATTCTTCCCCTTGGTTATCCTCCCTCACAGAGGCGCTCGTTCCCTTGGCTGGAATTGGTAGCGATGGGGGCCTGCTTTCAACCTCATTATTTCCCCCTTTATCTTCCTTTGAGGGCTCCGGGCAAGGTGCTAGCTCGAGCATCTTTTCCAGTACCAGATTCTCCAAACCCTCAGGAAGGGGGGCCGAACACCGAATCATCTTCGCCCTTGTTAGCCAATCCTGGTCAAAGAGCGATTTCTCAGAATGACGTCATGGTAAATGAAAGACGGTGTGTTCGGCTAAAGGAGTACTTACTTGGTCGGCGGTACGGTTGCTGCTCAGGCCCACGTCCTCGGTAGTATCCGGACACTCTATTTGGGGTCTGAAGGATGATTTGTACATCTCCTCGTGCGTCAGGCCGAGGAAGTTCTGAATAGTGTGTGGCCCTTCTGGGTTGAACTCCCACATACGGAGGGGCCGGCGTTTGCAAGGCTGGACTCGACGAACCAGCATGACTTGCACCACCGAAACTAGACTGAAATCTCCTTCAAAGAGATCTTGAATGCGGTTCTGCAGTATAGGCACGTCCTTGGCTAGACCCCAGCTCAGCCCTCTGCTAATCCATGACATCAGTTGTGGTGGAGGGCCCGAGCGGAAAACAGGGGCAGCCACCTACTTGGCACTTCTGGGAGCTGTGATGTAAAACCACTCCCGTTGCCATAATCCGGACACGTCTGGAAAGGAACCCTTTGGCCATGAAGCTCCAGCGATCTTGCTTATTAATGCGCCTCCGCACACTACATGCTGCCCCTCGGCCATCTTTGGCTTCGCATCAAAGGTCTTGAGCTACAGGCCGAAGTGAGGGGTAATGCGGAGGAAGGCCTCACATACAACAATAAATGCCGAGATGTGGAGAAAGGAGTCCGGGGCTAGATCGTGGAAATCTAGCCCGTAATAGAACATCAAACCCCTAACGAAGGGATCCAGAGTGAGGCCTAGACCTCGGAGGAAGTGGGAGACGAACACAACGCTCTCGTCGGGTTCGGGAGTAGGGACGACCTGCCCTTGGGTGGGCAGCCTATGCGAAATTTCGGCGGTTAGGTATCTGGCCTCCCTCAACTTCTTGATATCCTCTTCCGTAATGGCAGAGGGCATCCACCGGCTTTGAAGGCTAGATCCGGACATGACTGAAGGTCCGAAGCACCTGACCTGGGCTTTGGGTGTTAGAACTCAAGGCGGGGGAAGGATTCGATTTAGCACGGGAGGGAAAAAAGTAAAAAGTCTTGTCCCTTTATAAAGAGGGTGAATATCAAGCGTCCTCTCCGTAGCCGTTTGGGACTTGCCTATAATCTAGGAGTCCTAGACATGGTTGGGTTACCCACGACCGTATTAATGAGAATCCCGTAATTAAGGGAACACGGTCTCTGTTTTGACAAGACATGTCAAGAAACCGCCTCGCATTATGGGTGGAGCTAGTTAAAGGAAACGGTTCGAATAATCACCGGGCCATGACATAATGTCGTGTTTCCAAAACAAGTCAGCAAATTAGATTTGTGGAAATATTATTCTCTCTATGGTGGTATGCGGAACTTATTTTGCAGGGTCGGACACTATCCTTGTATTCAAATTCTTCCATGATGTATTAGGAGGAGGAACCCGCCTTGCAATGCCGAAGACAATACTGCGCGCCGGACTCATCGTCATTGAAGCCTGGTTCAGGGGCTAATGAGGGAGTCCTGGATTAGGGGGTCTCCAGACAGCCGGACTATAACCTTTGGCCAGACTGTTGGACTATGAAGATACAAGATTGAAGACTTCGTCGCATGTCCGGATGGGACTCTACTTGGCGTGGAAGGTTAGCTAGGCAATACGGATATGGATATCTCCTCCTTTGTAACCGACCTTGTGTAACCCTAAACCTCTCCGGTGTCTACATAAACCAGAGGGTTTTAGTCCGTAGGACAGAACAATAACATACAATCATACCATAGGCTAGCTTCTAGGGTTTAGCCTCTCTGATCTCGTGGTAGATCTACTCTTGTACTACCCATATCATCAATATTAATCAAGCAGGATGTAGGGTTTTACTTCCATCAAGAGGGCCCGAACCTGGGTAAAACATCGTGTCCCCTGCCTCCTGTTACCATCCGCCTTAGACGCACAGTTCGGGACCCCCTACCCGAGATCCACCGGTTTTGACACCGACAGCGGCGTCGCCGGCCACTTCCTCCACGGCGTCGCTCCCTCAGCGGCGACGTCCACATCAGTAGGACCTGCTGCTGCTTTAGCTCTCGCTCGCGCTGCTTCTCTGCTCTTGCTCTCGGTCCCCTACCTGGTCTGCTCTTGCTATTGCTCTTGCTCGTGCTGCTGCTCTCGCTCTTGCTCTTGCTTGCGATGCTACTCTGATTTAGCTACACTTCACTCTGATGCCGCCGGGGTGAAGGAAGAACCAGCCACAGTGGGGAGGGGGGCTCGCCGGAGAGGTACCCCACTATCTATCTTAGGGTTCGGGATGGGGGCGGTGGTCGCCGGTGGTGGCGGGGCATTGGCGGGGCGGTGGCGTGGGGATCGCC
>NC_041386.1:586136213-586138430 GCF_002162155.2 Triticum dicoccoides
AGCACCGCCGGCCGCGGGCGGCGGGGGGCTGCTGTTTGGCCGGCTCAGGGGGGTGGAGGTTGAAGATGAACCACAGGCCCTTGATTTCATATCCAACGGCTGCAAAATCGACTGATCAGAGATGAAAAAGTCAGTCGACCGACGTGTAGCCTCACCTTGCTAGTGCGTTCAGTTTCGACAGCAAAAATCAGTTTCGACAGCAAAATTCAGTTTCGACAGTTAAGTTCAGTTTCAACAGTTAAGGTCAGTTTCGACAGTTAAATTCAGTTTCGACAGTTAAGTTCAGAGATGAGCGGCTGATGTATTTTACATCTAGCACTTTGTGTTTATGTATTTTACGTCATGTATTGGAGATGCTATTAGAATTCCACTCAGGTTAACGTTGTTTGTTGTCTCTCTTGTCCTGCTTCAGCCTTGGCATCGTAGAACTCACCGGAGCTGCTCCAACGACCAAACCCTCCATCACAGCGGAGCAGTACCTCGGGCTCCATCTCCAAACGCCTAAGATCTTCTTCCCCTCCTCCAACAGCCAAGTCAGCCGGAGCATCCTCACCGGCCAACCCAATCACGCTGAGATCGACATGGCTTCGCCAAAGAGGTTATACACTTGTTGCATCTCTTTTTTACTCTACATGTTATATATATTGTCCACTGAGCACACTGATTTGTTCCTTTAGTGTCTCCTTGAAAGAAAAAATGTAGGAATTTGAATTTTCACTTGTCCTCCTTTTCAAATTCCTATTCATGAAGCACAAGACTAAGAGATAGTAGCATAATAGCATTATAAGCGTACATTTTCTTGTGGTTTGACTTAATCTCACCATGCTTCTTTGCATCCTGTGATCTTCCAATGTTTTTAAATTCTCTGTTTTGCACGTGCATTCCTATCTATTTCCTATCCCTGCATTGTTGGAATCCTCCAATTCAAACGAGCCCTTACAGAATTACTTCTCTTACAGATAGTTGTCAAAGAAAACCTTGTGTGGTTTGTCCCGCTCCTGCTGCACCGTCCTCCACCCCAGCTCAGCTTCTCCAACGACAGAAGGGTCCAGCACAGCAGGGATCCGGCCTCCAGACTTTCTTTCGCCGCCTCAGATCTTCCTCCCTGCTGCTAGCAGCCATGAAAACTGCACTACCATCATCAATCGAGCAGATGACCTCGAGGACTACACGGGTCCGCAAGAGAGGTCACACTCTTTCGTGTCTGCTTACATTATGCATCGCTTAATATTACATGCTACTTTATCGTCCTGTTCACCGATTAGACTCTGAGTCAGCTCCAAACTAATGGTCAAACTTGAGTTTTTAAATGGTTGTGGGGTACATATCGGGGCCGCTATCAATAGTATCTATCTACTATCTGGTTAATCTCCGGTGTCTACTATGAGTTTCATGTTGGGTGGGAAACAAATAGTAAAGAAGCCATTATCTGTATTTTTTAACGGAAGCCATTATCTGCCTGCTATTATTGGTTTTGGGTCTATCCACAGGTTGCTACC
This sequence comes from Triticum dicoccoides, assembly GCF_002162155.2. Lineage (NCBI taxonomy): Eukaryota > Viridiplantae > Streptophyta > Magnoliopsida > Poales > Poaceae > Triticum > Triticum dicoccoides. The sequence goes on from NC_041386.1 coordinate 586,137,713, forward strand.
ATCACTCTGGATTTCTGCATGAACTCCTTACATAATCTCACTATGTTTTATTCCTATGCATGACAGTTATTGTAAACAATGGAACTGAACATGTAGAGCAAAAGAGACGAGCCTTGCGTGGCAATAAAATTTCATGCAGACGTCGCTCCATGGTAGGCTCAAAGGCAACCCCCCTCCACACATTTCGGATTGTAATCGAGAGGACGATATCTGTTCTGAGGGGGATTCAGAAGGAGAAGACAACTCCTATTTACCCCCCTGAGGTCTTCGCTCTAACTTGGCATGCTGATGTTGGTTATATCATGCATATGGTGTCTTGCATTGCTTACTTTATACATCAAATATGTCATCTTTTTAGTTTAGACATCCTTTGTGCGAATGCCATCTGTTTAGTTTATTCATCGTTTATGTGAATTATGCAACGCCATCTTGTTTAGCCAGGCATCATATATGTGAATTTTGCAATGCCATCCTGCTTAGCCAGTCATCTTATATGTAAATTATATCAGGCCATCCTTTTTTCGTTACATATTACATTTGTCAACAATGTTATTACTTTCAACTGCTCTTCGTGTGCATTAGCCATTTGACACGGTGATGGCAAATTCTGGAGTGAAAACAAGGTCTTCAGAGCAGACTATGCTATCTGACGAAGGGCATATCTCGTTGGTTATGGATAGCTCCTCAGAGGAGGATTCAGAGACAGATGACCAGTCCT
>NC_041386.1:586138719-586176564 GCF_002162155.2 Triticum dicoccoides
AACTTGGCAGGGTTATGTTTCTCATATCATGTGTATGGTGTCTCGCATTGCTATGTCATTTGATTAGTTTAGACATGCTTTGTGTGAATGCCACCTGTTCAGTGTCTAATTACCATATATGTGAATTATGCATTGCCATCTTGTTGCAAGACATTATATATGTGAATTATACAATGCTATCTTGTTGAAAAGGCATTATATATGTGAATTATGCAATGCCATGTTGTTTATCCAATCATCATGTATGTGAATTATATCATGCTATCATTATTTTGTATTACGTGTTCCATTTGTCAACAACGTTTGTATATTCAACTACTCTTCCTATGCATCAGCCATTTGAAGTGGTGATGGAAGTATCTGGAGTGAAAACAAGGTATTCAGAGAAGACAATGCTACCTACTGAAGCAGACATCTTGCTTGTTATAGAGAGCTCCTCACAGGAGGATTTAGAGACTGATGACCAGTCCTATTTTCCCCCTGAGGTCTATGCTTAAACTTGGCAGGGTTATATTACCCATGCACTACTAGGGAAAAGCTTATACACAGACGCTTACTAGTAGCGCTCTTTATTTACTCATGCTACTACTATTTACTAGTAGCGAGCTATAATGACCCGCACTACTAGTACTATTTACTAGTAGCGCGTGGCAAAAAATAACACGCTATTAGTAAATATTCTCGACCGTGCCCAGCGGACACACCATAGTAGTAGCGTGGGTTTTAAACCATCGCTATTGCTAAGTGGATATATGTAGCGCCGGTGAGATACCCTGCGCTACCACTAGCCTTTCAGTCCCATCCCCCACCCTATCAACCATCCCAGTCCACCCACTCCCGCACCCCGCCCACCCCCAATTCACATCCCCTCCACCTCCTCTCCTCTCTCCTCTGCCGATGGGATCTCTCCCTTTCTCCGATCCATGTCGAGATCCTCCGCCGTGTGGCCGCACACGCGTGCAGCCTTCCTCCACCACCGGCAGCAGGCGCATGGGAGGAGCAGTGCTGCCGAAGCCGGCACATGGAAGGAGCTGAGGAAGCCGCCGGCTGGAGGAGCTGGAGGTGCAGCGGGGATTCGCGGCTCCGCGCCTTGTCCCCAGTCAGTCCCCTCTGAATCTCGCCGCAGCCGCCGCAGGTACTGACCCATTGATCCATCTCCCCCTCGCCCCCGTTTCTTTCCTCGATCCATTGACCCATCAAACCATCTAGATAGGACCGGTGTCGAAGCTAGAAGATCAGGGATTTGAGGTTAGCTACGTTTTCTAATGTGTAATTTCCACTAGTGAACAATGGATGTACGGATTCCATTGGGACCGAATAGCGGTATACCAGATTCGCCCTGGATAGAAAGTGTTGAAGGACAGGTTCATTTTGTATTGGGATCTCAATAATGATCTAAATGTCTCAATAAGTGTTTAGTAATTATAGATTATTAATTTTTCCGAACAAAAGAAGTCCCCAGGACTGCTAGTTCCTGCGACCATCAACCCTATATTAAATTTTTTTCCACTGCTGAAACTGTATGTTGCATGTTGTATACATCACCTAGCCGACCATCAACCCTGCTACAAATTGGAGGGTCCGATCGTTTGCATTTTATTTTGAGAGCCGTTTCTCGTACACATACATCACTGATAGATAGGGACTTCTCACTGAAAAGATAATTACACGGTAATATGTAGGCCTAATTTTATCATATGATAAATCCCAATGATTGTCAGTTAGTGTGGTTGTAGAACTAAATTGCCAAGTTGAACACCAATAGGAAGAGCTTAAAATGATGTATGAAAGATTGTGAATATACTTGAAAAGCAATGAGCATGAGCCTGCCTACCTAATGCATTGAACATATATATATATATATATATATATATATATATATATATATATATATATATATATATATATATTCATTGCTTATTCCTTGTCTGGTGGTAGTGGCAAATGAACTATGCCAGGTTGCTGCAGATGTGGGTACTATCCTATGGTGGGGACATTTTTCTGGATAGATTATGGGGCGTAGATTTCAAGAATAATTGATTGTGGTTCTGTCCAATCTTTTGCTAAATACAACATATTTGGGAGTACAAGAAAAGTAGTAAAATGGCGAGTAAATTTTTATATGGAATTGTGTTTTTGTCCAATCTTTTGTCGGATTATGTCGAAACTGCAACCGTGATCTCTATATGTTACTACTTTAGACCACATGGCTGATTGATTATGCTTCTCAATTCTCAAAAAGTTATGATTTGATAGAACTCTCTCTGATGCAACAGTGTTTTAGCATGGTGGTGCGAAAGTGTTGCAGCTTGGTTTGCGAGCTACAAACCTTATCAAGCAGCAAAGTCATCCCACATATGCCGATGATGAAGATGCATATTTATTGGCTGAGGGAGCAACAACACAATTCTGATGATTCTGCCAATGTTGCTTGTTTGTTCTATTGTCACCGTTTGTTTCATGCTCTTTTGGCAGCCAGTAGCATAATTGTACTTATGTCTAAATTTCTCTCTTTTCAGATTTACTTGCAAGGGCCAGAGGGTATCTGATGCTACGCAGGTAAATCTTACATGCCCTGTCATTAATCATTGTTGGTGAAACAAATGTCACTTGAGAAATCTCAGCCCATTTTTCTTATTAATAAATATTGTTACCCACATTATCTTGACTCACATAATGATATTTTTCTTTAGGATTCATGATTTTTTTCTTGTTATTATGCATTACTATGAGTTCATTATATTAAGATTCCTTGCAACTTCAGGCACTTGAGCTATTTACAGAAGGAGGGGACCTGGCCTTCTTCATGTCTTGTGGCAGTGTCTTCCTTTGATTCATTCGTGCAACAAAGAGGGGACCTGGCCTTCTTCATGTCTCGTGCAAAAAGTAAGGACTGGCCTCCGGCTGTTACTATTGATGCATGTGCATGTGCTAAAAAGAAAGAAAACACCCTACCGGATTTGAACTCTGATGCGTACTAACAAGTTTTCACTTTCCCAACGTGGCCGTAGGGGGTGATTAACACTGACTACGACAGCCTGGTGGGCGTCATGCTCTTCAACCACTTAGAGGTGGACTCCGACGTGAAGCCCAGCGACCGGGCCGCATGGATGATCGTCCATGTGATCACGATGCCGGATGTCTCCGAGGTGGAGGACCTCGACGCCATCTTTCGGGGTGAGGGAGGATTCGGGTCCTCCGACGTCTGAACTCCAAGCCTTGGTAGATACATGTAGAGAAGTGGTCTGTTTAGGCTGGTGGTGGAACACTAGGGAAGGTAGCCACCTTCGGTTGTGTGTGTTTAATTTATTTTTCACTGGACGTGTCCCTGATTTCTATCTATGAATAATGCACATAATTTTTATATTTTTAATTTATAATTTGTTAGTGGTAGCGCTAGCGAAAACTACACGCTACTACTATCTAGCATAGTAGTAGCGCCTAGTACACTAGAAGCGCTACTACTATTTTGATAGTAGTAGCGCGGGTGCGCACCAGCGCTACTACTAACTTTTTAGTAGTAGCGCGGGTGCACCCACGCTACTACTAACTATTAGCTGTAGCGCGATACTAGTAGCGTGTGTACCCGCGCTGCTAGTAGCCATTTTACCTACGCTGCTAGTAGCCTTTTTCCTAGTAGTGATGTCATGCATGTTGTCTTGCATTGCTTAGTTTTTACATCATATATGGATTGCCATCTGCTTACTTGCTTACTATATAAATCATATATTTGAATTATATCATGCCATCATGTTTACATAGTACATACACATCATCTATCTGGATTATGGCATGGCAACCCATTTAATAAAGACATCATATAGTTATATCATCTCATCCTGTTTAGTGTTTACAGTCATCATATTTTGAATTATGGCATTCTATCCATGAATGTATGTGAATTATGGCATGCCAACCTATTTAATAAACACATTATATAGTCATGTCATGTCATCCTGTTTACATAGTCTCATATTTTGAACTAAGTCTTTCCATCTTTTTTAGTTAGCCATCATAATGTGAAATTGTGTCATGCTATCCTGTTTAGTTAGCCATCATATATGTGAAATTGTGTCATGCTATCCTGTTTGGTTAGACAACATAAATATGAACTATTTCATGCCCTCTTTTATTCCCCACTATCCATTGCACCTGTCTATAATACAATGTCTATACTTTCAATTACTTTTCTTGTTTATCAGCCATTTAAATTGGAGAGCGTGATGGCAATATCTAAGTCAGTAACAACACGGTCTTCAGAAAAGATAGTGCTACCTGTTGATGCAGATAGAACCACGGTTGTACTTGCCCAAGGACCAGATCCACCACACATAACCCAGACTCTCACAGATTGTACCCCTACCCAGTTGGACAGAGAACTAGCTACACCACTTCTAACCCCAACCCCGGCAGATAGTAACCCAGTTCCAATTGACACAGCACCGTCTCCACCACAAAGCACCCAAACACGAGCAGTTAGTAAGGGAACTGCAGTGCCCAAAGCACGAGGACCACCACTCCGAATCCCAACTCAACACTTAAAGGAGAAGAAGATTTGTTCTCAGGTCAGGTTCTGTAGCTATGGTTCATACTCCTTTGCTCTTGCATGACTGTATTTACTCATACCAACTATTTTCAATTTTGAAGGATAGAATTGAAACTCCAATGGCGCAACAGGTATGTTTTAAACCTGTTTCTTTAACTGGTTTGCTATTGTAACCTGCTCTATGTTGATTTTAGTTTCAATTGAATAAATAGTTATGTTCTCATGTCATGCACATTACAAGTGTTGTTATTGCTCTATAGTTACCCACACTTATATTCTGTCTATTCTGCTTTGTCTTGAACACATATTATTTGAACTGTGTCTCTATCTTGATTTGGCAACAAAAACTAGAATGATATAGACCATAAAGTGACCATGGTACATACATATATGTTTGTTTCATGTTGTTATCCTGTTCACTTTACTACTGAACTCATTTACCAAAATGAGTTTCATATACAACATGGTAAACATGTGATGTGTCTGCTTGTTTCTCTTTTAGAATGCAGACAAAATATTGGAGAACAGTACCGTGTTATCCAATAGTAAAGGAAGTAATGCAGATAAGGTTCAAGATAGTGAGACATCCCTGTTGGTCTCGAAGAAAGCTGATAAAAACTATCTTGATGACAGTGAGGGAACCCAAAAGTCCTATCTTGATGTAGTGTTCGAGTTACTGGCCACTACTGCTGGCACAAGCTCTTCGAATTCGCTGCCTGAATCAGTTCATCTTCTTGAGTCTCAACTTCAAGTTGAAAGACATCAGTCAGATGTGCTGTGACAGGAAGCTGAAGGACTGAGGAAGTCCCTGCAGAATTCAGATGCATATTTTCTGGTGCAACAGCAAGCGCTGGAGGATTTAAGCGCCAAACAAGAGAAAGTTAATAAGCTTGCTAAGCATCTTGCCAGCATTATGGGTACCCAGGATATTGTTTCTTGAGATCTTCTGAAGTGGTTTCAGTTCTGGATTTGTTTTGCTGCAGCGTTTATTTGCACTGGTCGCCAACTTTGACAACCAGTGTATATGATATGCTACTTTGTTCCCTATAATTGCACTGGTGGCGAACTTTGATGCCCAGTGGATGTAATATGTGTAATAGCTGTGATAGCCTAGCGTTAGTTGCTTGCTTATTTATTTCCTTGTTGGCTTGTTTATTTGTTTGCTTGTAGTCATTGCAGTTCTTTTTCCACGGTTAGCTAGTGGCTGAAATAACCTATTTTTTAAAACTAGGCCACAATAACCATGGGCTAATATTTACTGTAGTGACACTGGGCCTCCTACTGGCCGTAGAAACAGTGGGCCTTCTATGGGCCATAGAAACAATGGGCCATCTACGGGCCGTAGAAACAATGGGCCTTCTACGGGCCATATTATCAATGGGCCTTATACGGGCCGTATAATTGATTGGCCAAACATGGGCCAAACAGACCGCATTATGGCCGTAAACGGGCTAGAGTTGGAATCGCCCGTTCATGGGCCGACCATAACGGTCCATCGTTAATAGGCCATATTTGATGACGCTATGAAATTGGCCCAACATTTTAACGAACCACAAACGGGCCGACAGTAACCACGGGCTGAATTTGGCCCACAAGCAGAAAATGACAGTAACGGGCCGTAAGTAAACGAATGCTGGAAATGAGCCCAAGAATAAATGGGCTCTGAGAAGGCCGAAAGATAACATGGGCTGGAAACGGCCCAACGGAATAACGGGCCATTAATCGGTATAAAGTGATACACTGTTCATTACGGGCCAGTTTCACCACGGGTCGTTAATGGGTGTAAAGTGATACACTGTTCATTACAGGCCAGTTTCACCACAGGACGTTAGTAGGCCAAGAGTTACATAGGGCCTCATATGGGCCGAAAGACGTCATGGGCCATACATGGGCCAGAAGTGAAAAACGGGCTGGAATCATATTGGATGGCCCAGATGATGCTACTGGGCCTAATTCGGATAGGGCGTAACGGGCCTTGGTTAGCGGGCTGTAAATGGGCTATATTCGAACAGGCTGTTAACAGGCTTTCCATGGGCCGGCCCACCAGCTTTTGACCAAGTCAAACGGGCCGGCCTTTTCATAGGAATGGGCCTCTGTTGGTCCATGCCATGTGTCGACGTATCATAAGCGCCTTCCGTCCAATGAGTGGTTGACATTTGTCCCAACGATGAGCCGACACGTGTTTCCTCCAGCCAATGATGATTTTACACGTGGAAAATCCCCATTGGTCGGGGCTGTTAACGGGTTATCGGATCCAAAACCCGACCCGATAGCTTAACGGCGTTCCGTTATGGTGGATGCCACGTGTCGATCACCCTTGACGAAAGCACTTCTGTGACGCGCAATTTATCGTCATGGAAGTGGACACTTCCGTGATGATAATTTTGCTAATGTCATGGAACACTTCTATGACAGCACATGTATGACTATCTTGATTCTGTCATAAATTCGTCATGGATGTACATGCATGACAGAAAATGTGACCTACTGTGACAAACACATATCATCACGGAAGTGTATTTTTTTTGTAGTGTTGGTGGATCCAATCTAGGGCTCCGGCAGAGCTGTTCTGCCGGGGAAACTTCCCTCCCGGAGGGGGAAATCATCGCCATCGTCATCACCAACGCTCCTCTTATTGGGAGAGGGCAATCTCCATCAACATCTTCATCAGCACCATCTCCTCTCAAAACCCTAGTTCATCTCTTGTACCCAATTCTTGTCTCCAAGTTCGGGATTGGTGCTAGTAGGTTGCTAGTAGTGTTAATTACTCCTTGTATTTGATGCTAGTTGGTTTATTTGGTGGAAGATCATATGTTTAGATCCTATATGCATATTAATACCCCTCTGATTATGAACATGTTTATGCTTTGTGAGTAGTTACGTTTGTTCCTGAGGACATGGGAGAAGTCTTGCTATTAGTAGTCATGTGAATTTGGTATTCGTTCGATATTTTGATGAGATGTATGTTGTCTCTCCTCTAGTGGTGTTATGTGAACGTCGACTACATGACACTTCACCCTTATTTGGGCCTAGAGGAAGGCATTGGGAAGTAATAAGTATATGATGGGTTGCTAGAGTGACAGAAGCTTAAAGCCTAGTTTATGCATTGCTTTGTAAGGGGCTAATTTGGATCCATATGTTTCATGCTATGGTTAGGTTTACCTTGATACTTTTGTTGTAGTTGCAGATGTTGCAATAGAGGTTAATCATAAGTGGGATGCTTGTCCAAGTAAGGACAGTACCCAAGCACCGGTCCACCCACATACCAAATTATCAAAGTACTGAACGCGAATCATATGAGCGTGATGAAAACTAGCTTGATGATATTCCCATGTGTCATCGGGAGCGCTTTTCCTTATATAAGAGTTTGTCCAGGCTTGTCCTTTACTACAAAAAGGATTGGGCCACCTTGCTGCACTTCATTTACTTTTGTTACTAGTTGCTCATTACAAATTATCCTATCACAAAACTATTTGTTACCACTTATTTCAGTACTTTCAGAGAATACCTTGCTGAAAACCGCTTAACATTTCCTTCTGCTCTTCGTAGGGTTCGACACTCTTACTTATCGAAAGTACTATGATAGACCCCCTATACTTGTGGGTCATCAAGACTCTTTTATGGCGCCGTTGTCGGGGAGTGAAGCGCCTTTGGTAAGTGGAATTTGGTAAGGAAAAATTTATATAGTGTGCTGAAATTTACTGTCACCTGTTACTATGGAAAGTAATCCTCTGAGGGGCTTGTTTGGGGTATCTTCATCCCGACCAGTAGAGCAAAGAGTTGCTCCTCAACTTACTGAACCTACTGAAAATGGAAATGTCTGCTCTGAAATTCCTTCGGGTATGATAGAAAAACTGCTAGCTATTCCCTTTTTAGGAGATGGAACAAACATCCTGATGAGCATCTAATATATGTGGATGAAGTTTGTGGATTATTTAAGCTTGCAGGTGTACCTGGAGATGTTGTTAAGAAGAAGGTCTTCCCTTTATCTTTGAAGGGAGATGCATCGACATGGTATAGGCTATATGATGATATGGGGTCATGGAACTACAAACGATTGAAATTAGAATTTCATCAGAAGATTTATCCTATGCATCTTGTTCATCCTGATCGCAATTATATATGTAATTTTTGGCCTCGCGAAGGAGAAAGCATCGCTCAAGCTTGGGGGGGGGGGCTTAAATCAATGTTATATTCATGACCCAATCATGAGCTCTCAAGAGAAATGATTATTCAAAAAAAATTATGCTCGGCTTTCTGATAGCAATCGCACCATGCTTGATACTTCGTGTGCTGGCTCTTTTATGATGAAGACTATTGAATTCAAATGGGATTTATTGGAAAGAATTAAACGCAACTCTGAAGATTGGGACCTCGACAAAGGTAAGGAGTCAGGTATGACACCTAGGTTTAATTGTGTTAAATCTTTTATGGATACTGATGTTTTCCGTAAATTTAGCACTAAATATGGACTTGACTATGAGATAGTAGCTTCTTTCTCTGAATCTTTTGCTACTTAGGTTGATCTCCCCAAGGAGAAGTGGTTTAAATATCATCCTCCCATAGAAGTAAAAGTAGCTGCACCTATTAAAGTTGAAGAAAAGATTGTCACTTATAATGATCCTATTGTTCCTACTTCTTATGTTGAGAAACCACCTTTTCCTGTTAGGATAAAGGATCAAGCTAAAGTTTCAACTGTGGTTCATAAAAGCAATATTAAAACTTATACACCTCATGAGCAAATTAAAGTTGAACTTGATATTGCTATTGTTAAAGATCTCTTGTCTGATAATATTGATGGGCATATTATTTATTTCTGCGATGAAACTGCTAGAATTGCTAAACCTTGTGCTAAGGATAAACCTAGACCTGTGGTAGGCATGCCTGTTATTTCTGTTAAAATAGGAGATCATTGTTATCATGGCTTATGTGATATGGGTGCCAGTGCTAGTGCAATACCTATTAGCCTATATAGAGAAATCATGCATGATATTGCACCTGTTGAATTAGAAGATATTGATGTCACAATTAAACTTGCCAATAGAGATACTATTTCACCAATGGGAATTGTTAGAGATGTTGAAGTCTTGTGTGGGAAAACTAAATATCATGATGATTTTCTTGTTCTTGGTTCCCCACAAGATAGCTTTTGTCCCATTATATTTGGTAGACCCTTCTTAAACACTGTTAATGCTACCATAGATTGCAAAAGGGATGTTGTTACTATCGGTTTAGATGATATGACACATGAATTTAATTTCTCTAAATTTAGTAGACAACACCGTGAAGAAGAATTACCTAGTAAGGATGAAATTATTGGTCTTGCTTCTATTGCTGTACCTCCTAGTGATCCTTTAGAACAATATTTGCTAGACCATGAAAATGATATATTTATGAATCAAAGGAGGGAAATAGATGAAGTATTCTTTAAACAAGAACCTATTCTAAAACACAATTTGCCTGTTGAAATCCTAGGGGATCCTCCTGCACCCAAGGGTGATCCCATGTTTGAGCTTAAACCGTTACCTGATACTCTTAAATATGCTTATCTTGATGAGAAAAATATATATCCTCTTATTATTAGTGCTAACCTTTCAGAGCATGAGGAAGAGAGATTATTGAAAACTCTGAAGAAGCACCGTGCTGCTATTGGGTATACTCTTGATGATCTTAAGGGCATTAGTCCCACTCTATGTCAACATAAAATAAGTTTGGAAGCAGATGCTAAATCAGTTCGTGATCATCAACGATGGCTGAATCCTAAAATGAAAGAAGTGGTAAGAAAGGAAATACTAAAGCTCCTTGAGGCAGGTACAATCTATCCCGTTGCTGATAGTCAGTGGGTAAGTCATGTCCACTGTGTCCCTAAGAAGGGAGGTATCACCGTCGTTCCTAATGATAAAGATGAAGTGATTCCTCAAAGAATTATTACAGGTTATAGGATGGTAATGGATTTCCGCAAATTAAATAAGGCAACTAAAAAGGATCATTACCCCTTACCTTTTATCGATCAAATGCTAGAAAGATTATCCAAACATACACATTTTTTCTTTCTAGACGGTTAATTTGGTTTCTCTCAAATACATGTGTCAGCCAAAGATCAATCAAAGACTAACTTTACTTGCCCTTTTGGTACTTTTGCTTATAGACGTATGCCTTTTGGTCTATGTAATGCACATGGTACCTTTCAAAGATGCATGATGGCTATATTCTCTGACTTTTGTGAAAAGATTTGTGAGGTTTTCATGGACGATTTCTCCGTCTATGGATCTTATTTTGATGATTGCTTGAGCAACCTTGATCGAGTTTTGCAAAGATGTGAAGAAACTAATCTTGCTTGAATTGGGAAAAGTGCCACTTTATGGTTAATGAAGGTATTGTATTGGGGCACAAAGTTTATGAAAGAGGTATTGAGGTTGATGAAGCCAAGGTTGATGCTATTGAGAAGATGCCATGTCCCAAGGACATCAAAGGTATAAGAAGTTTCCTTGGTCGTGCCGGATTTTATAGGAGGTTCATTAAGGACTTCTCAAAAATTTCTCGGCCTCTAACTAATTTATTAAAAAAGATATACCATTTGTTTTTGATGATGATTGTGTAGAAGCATTTGAAATACTTAAGAAAGCATTGATCTCTGCACCTATTGTTCAGCCACCTGATTGGAATTTACCCTTTGAAATTATGTGTGATGCTAGTGATTATGCTGTAGGTGCTGTTCTAGGGCAAAGAGTTGATAAGAAATTAAATATTATTCAATATGCTAGTAAAACCCTAGACAATGCTCAAAGAAATTATGCTACCACTGAAAAAGAATTCTTAGCAGTTGTATTTGCTTGTGATAAGTTCAGACCTTATATTGTTGATTCTAAAGTAACTATTCACACTGATCATGCTGCTATTAAATATCTTATGGAAAAGAAAGATGCTAAACCTAGACTTATTAGATGGGTTCTCTTGCTACAAGAATTTGATTTGCATATTATCGGTAGAAAGGGAGCTGAGAACCCCGTTGCAGACAACTTGTCTAGGCTAGAAAATGTTCTTGATGACCCACTACCTATTGATGATAGCTTCCTGATGAGAAATTAAATGTCATAAATGCTTCTCATACTGCTCCATGGTGTGCTGAATATGCTAATTACATTGTTGCTCAGTTTATACCACCTAGTTTCACATACCAGCAAAAGAAAAAGTTCTTCTATGATTTGAGGCATTACTTTTGGGATGACCCATGTCTTTATAAAGGAGTAGATTGTGTTACTAGACGTTGTGTACCTGAGCATGAACAGGAACAGATCCTACGCAAGTGTCACTCTAAAGCTTATGGAGGACACCTTGCTGGAGATAGAACTGCACATAAGGTATTGCAATCTGGTTTTTATTGGCCTACTCTCTTCAAGGATGCCCGTAAGTTTGTCTTATCTTGTGATGAATGTCAAAGAATTGGTAATATTAGTAGACGTCAAGAAATGCCTATGAACTATTCACTAGTTATTGAACCATTTGATGTTTGGGGCTTGACTATATGGGACCTTTTCCTTCCTCTAATGGATATACACATATTCTAGTTTTTGTTGATTACATTACTAAGTGGGTAGAAGCTATTCCAACTAGTAGTGCTGGTCATAAAACTTCTATTAAAATGCTTAAAGAAGTTATTTTTCCAAGATTTGGAGTCCCTAGATATTTAATGACTGATGGTGGTTCACATTTTATTCATGATGCTTTCCTTAAAATGCTTGCTAAATATGATGTTAATCATGGAATTGCATCTCCTTATCACCCACAGTCTAGTGATCAAGTAGAATTGAGTAATAGAGATCTCAGATTAATTTTGCAAAAGATTGTTAATAGATCTAGAAAGAATTGGTCCAAGAAACTTGATGATGCATTATGGGCCTATAGAACTGCATATAAAAATCCTATGGGCATGTCTCCGTATAAAATGGTTTATGGAAAAGCATGTCACTTACCTCTTGAACTAGAACACAAGGCACATTGGGCTATTAAAGAAATCAATTATGATTTGAAACTTGCTGGTGAGAAGAGGTTATTTGATATTAACTCACTTGATGAATGGAGAACCCATGCCTATGAAAATGCCAAGTTGTTTAAAGAAAAGGTTAAAAGATGGCATGACAACAGGATACAAAAGCGTGAGTTTAAAGTAGGTGATTATGTATTGCTATAAAACTCTCGTTTAAGATTTTTTGCAGAAAAACTTCTCTCTAAATGGGAAGGTCCTTACGTTATCGAGGAGGTCTATCGTTATGGTGCCATAAAAATCAACAACTTCGAAGGCACAAATCCGAAGGTGGTGAACGGTCAAAGAATCAAACATTATATCTCAGGTAATCCCATAAATGTTGAAACCAATGTTATTGAAACCGTAACCCTGGAGGGATACATAAGGGACACTTTTCGGAACGTTTCAGACTCCGAAAAGGAATAGGTATGTGGTACGGTAAGTAAACCGACTCCAAAATAGTTTTAAGGCAATATTTCTCTGTTTTGGAATATTTAGAAAAATAGAAAAATAAGAAGCAGTCCGGGAAGGACACGAGGGCTCCACGAGGGTGGACGGCGCACCCTACCCCCCTGGGCAGGCTCCCCTACCTTCTGGGCACCTCGTGGGCTCTCCGGACTCCGTTTTCATACACGACACATATTTTGGTCGGTAAAAATTCATTATATAATCTCCCGGAGGTTTTGACTCATGTATCACGCAAAAATCTCATGTCTTTGTTTCAAGCTGTTTTCTGTTAGGGTTGTCAAGGCCAGGCACTATGTCGTCTCCCTCCTCCTCCAACCATGAGGGCAACGATGCTTGGCTAATGAAGATAGAGATGAAAAGAGAAGAACCCATGGAGATCAACAAGGATGAAGGGATCAAGAAGGCCATGGAGGACCAAGTTCCGGCAACAAAAATCGAAGCTTTCAAGATGATTATGTTAGCTCGTATACAAAATAAGTATCTCACACGTGAAAATATTTTTTTGAAGGAGCATATCATCGCACTCAAGGGCATTATCCACAAGTTAGAAGACCTCCTACGCTCGATGTGCGACTATCCATCATCAACAACTCCACCTTCTTCACCAACAAAGGAGACATAATCACATGGGTATGGGTACTCCCCTTAGCAACTGCCAAGCTTGGGGGAGTACCCCGGTATCGTATCACCATCACTTTTATCTTTACCGTTTTCCTTAGTTCGATACTTTGGTAATATCTTGATCTAGTAGAATAAAAGTTCTTAGTATGATCTAGTTGTGAGTTTTTCTTTATAATCCTCCTATGTAATCGAGTCCGTGAGCTATATAATAAAGATTAGTGTTGAGTCAAGGGCTTGACTATTTTTGCCATGATCCTAAGGGAATAAAAGAAAAGAGAAAGAAATAAAAAGAAACAAAGAGATCATGTGAATCTTATGGAGAGTAATGAGCTCACATATAAAAAGTATGATGAATAAAAGTTGTTGAGAGTTGACAAACATAGTTTTGGTCATCGCTGCAATTAATAGGAAGTAATAAAGAAAGAGAGGTCTTCACATATAAATATACTATCTTGGACATCTTTTATGATTGTGAGCACTCATTAAAATATGACATGCTAAAGAGTTGACGTTGGACAAGGAAGACAACGTAATGGGTTATGTTTTCTTACATCTGAGATAAATTATATTGTCATGGATCATCCAACATGGTTGAGCTTGCCTTTCTCCCTCATTCTAGCCAAATTCATCACACCAAGTAGAGATACTACTTGTGCTTACAAATACCCTTAAACCAGTTTTGCCATGAGATTCCACCATACCTACCTATGGATTGAGTAAGATCCTCCAAGTAAGTTGTCATCGGTGCAAGCAATAAAAATTGCTCTCTAAATATGTATAACTTATTAGTGTGGGAGAAATAAGCTTTATACGATCGTGTGATACGGAAGAAATAAAAGTGACAGACTGCATAATAAAGGTCAATATCACAAGTGGCAATATAAAGTGACATTCTTTCGCATTAAGATTTTGTGCATCCAACCATAAAAGCGCATTACAACCTCTGCTTCCCTCTGCGAAGGGCTTATCTTTTACTTTTATCTCCTACATTGCATAAGAGTCATGGTGATCTTCACCCTTCCTTTTTACATTTTATCCTTTGGCAAGCACAGTATGTTTGAAAGATCCTGGTATGTATGGCTAATTGGATGTGAGTTTTCATGAACTATTATTGTTGACATTACCCTTGAGGTAAAACGTTGGGATGCAAAACTATAAGCCCCTATCTTTCTCTGTGTTCGATTAAAACTCTATACCCATAAGTATTGCGTGAGTGTCAGCAATTGTGAAAGACTATATGATAGTTGAGTATGTGGACTTGCTGAAAAGCTCTTATACATTGACTCTTTCCTATGTTATGATAAATTGCAATTGCTCCAATGACTGAGATTATAGTTTGTTAGTTTTCAATGAAGTTTACGATTCATACTTGAAATTGTGATTGAATATTTACTCTAGCATAAGAAATCATATGACAAAAATTATATAAGTTATTGTTCTAAGAATGATCATGATGCCCTCATGTCCGTATTTTATTTTTATCGACACCTCTATCTCTAAACATGTGGACATATTTTTCGATTTCGGCTTTTCACTTGAGGACAAGCGAGGTCTAAGCTTGGGGGAGTTGATACGTCCATTTTGCATCATGCTTTTATATCGATATTTATTGCATTATGGGCTGTTATTACACATTATGTCACAATACTTATGCATATTCTCTCTTATTTTACAAGGTTTACATGAAGAGGGAGAATGTCGACAGCTGGGATTCTGGGCTGGAGAAGGAGCAAATATTAGAGACCTATTCTGCACAGCTCCAAAAGTCCTGATACTTCACGGAAGACGTTTTCAGAATATATAAAAAATACTCAGCAGAAGAGATTCACCAGGGGGGGCCACACCCTGCCCATGAGGGTGGGGGCGCGCCCTACCCCCTGGGCGCGCCCCCCTACCTCGTGGGCCCCCTGGTGTGGCCCTCAAGTGGCCATCTTCTGCTATATGAAGTCTTTCGATGGGAAAAAAATAAGAAGCCATCTTCTCGGACGAAACTCCGCCGCCACGAGGCGGAACCTTGGCGGATCCAATCTAGGGCTCTGGCCGAGCTGTTCTGCCGGGGAAACTTCCCTCCCGGAGAGGGAAATCATTGCCATCGTCATCACGAACGCTCCTCTCATCGGGAGAATGCAATCTCCATCAACATCTTCATCATCACCATCTCCTCTCAAAACCTTATTTCATCTCTTGTACCCAATTCTTGTCTCCAAGTTCGGGATTGGTGCTTTTATGTTGCTAGTAGTGTTAATTACTCCTTGTAGTTGATGCTAGTTGGTTTATTTGGTGGAAGATCATATGTTCAGATCCTATATGCATATCAATACCCCTCTGATTATGAACATGTTTATGCTTTGTGAGTAGTTACCATTGTTCCTGAGGACATGTGAGAAGTCTTGCTATTATTAGTCATGTGAATTTGGTATTCATTCAATATTTTGATGAGATGTATGTTGTCTCTCCTCTAGTGGTGTTATGTGAACGTCGACTACATGACACTTCACCATTATTTGGGCCTAGAGGAAGGCATTGGGACGTAATAAGTAGATGATGGGTTGCTAGAGTGACAGAAGCTTAAACCCTAGTTTATGCGTTGCTTCGTAAGGGGCTGATTTGGATCCATATGTTTCATGCTATGGTTAGTTTTACCTTAATACTTTTGTTATAGTTGCGGATGCTTGCAATAGAGGTTAATCATAAGTGGGATGCTTGTCCAAGTAAGGACAGTACCCAAGCACCGGTCCACCCACATACCAAATTATCAAAGTACTGAACGCGAATCATATGAGCATGATGAAAACTAGCTTGATGATATTCCCATGTGTCCTCAGGAGCGCTTTTCCTTATATATGAGTTTGTCCAGGCTTGTCCTTTGCTACAAAAATGATTGGGTCACCTTGCTGCACTTTGTTTACTTTTGTTACTTGTTGCTCGTTACAAATTATCCTATCACAAAACTATCTATTACCACTTATTTCAGTACTTGCAGAGAATACCTTGCTGAAAACCGCTTAACATTTCCTTCTGCTCCTTGTTGGGTTTGACACTCTTACTTATCGAAAGGACTACGATAGATCCCCTATACTTGTGGGTCATCAAAGGCATGTGCATCATTGTGGAATATTTTCTCGCGACAATTTTATCAATCGGCAACACTGCTTCTTCTTTCAAAACCCTAGCTCTTATTGCCGCATAATCAGGAACCATCCCTTGTCGTGTTGCTCAAGGCAAATAGCACTAATCTTCTTATTTTGGGATAAAAAATTTAATGCAGCCAGAGCCACCTCATCTCCTGCAATATTAGGCACAGATGCTCCTATAGAATCTCCATTCACTCGGCCATGACCGTGAAGGTGAGCCGAGTCATGAATATTTTTAGTTTCATACGCCACTGAACAATTAATCTGACGAGGTGTAGTATATGATGTTTGAGGACAATCGGCCAAATAGCTAACAGAAGCATGGCCGATTCCCCCATTCATCGGCATGTTTGGGGATGAACCCGCATATTGCGAGTCGGCTGCCGATGGATAAAACTTTGAGATGCCCTCCTGTACATGAGGTGTCCTATATTGATCACTCGAACAAATCGTGTTGTTCACCGGCATATTGAAAGATGTAGCCAATGCACGAAAGTTCATATTCATAAGTTGCATGTCACGATTCTATAAATTCCAAGTTTCTCCAACGGAATAACTAGTCGGCCTTTGCTCATTAGGGTTGGCTGACATCACATGTCCATTGAAAGATCTAGCAACATCAACATAATGGCTATTTGCATCTACGCAAGGAGATTGATGATACATGTTACCGTTGTAGATTGTAGCCGCTTGATGACGTTCTCCTCGTAGCAAGAACAGGCTGGAGACTGTTCAAAGCTTCATTCCCAGCGGAGTCGCCAAAAAGTGTGTTCGCACACGAACACGTCACCGTGTACCCTCAACACTAAGGGTGATGCACCACAGATCACGTCGAAGGAGACCTGGCCAGAAGCGCGGTACGCAGGCAATCCGGCGGGCGCTTTTGAAGACCCGAAACCCCGCACTCCCGGGAGGGACCCCGTCTGGACGTGCGGCGGCTATGGGCTGCCCTAGGTCGACCTGATTGCCCCTAGGGCCTCGAGATTCGCCGCCCTGCAAAGAAGAAGAACAGACGAAGAACAAGGAAGAAGAAGAACTAGGGTTAAGGAGAAAAGATAAAAGATAAAAAGTGGTAGATGAATTGATCGATTGGTGTTGTTTCAATCGGCCGTCACGCCAACATATATAAGAGGCGGATGGACTTCCCGTACAAGCAAAAGATTCATCTAGGCTTTCCTTACAAGAAAATTACATCAATTCACGTCCAAAACCCTAGTCAAATTCGGATTGGTTTATCCAAACTTTCCAAAATTGTTCGGTTTAAACTAACTGTACCTTGCGGGTCTTTTTTGTGGTGGCAAACAACCTCGGATGGAAATAAGTGCAAAAGCAATCTTGACCGTATCGACGAGACGAACAACTTTCATGTTGATCGTTTTTTCATCAGAGGTCATATCACGGGTCAAATCGTTCGTGGAAGACAGCTAATTATTCACGCAGCACATCAGACATACCCACATATGTGTCTGGTTCCGGGCGCCATGTTTTTGCTCACTGAAGGGTCGCGCTGTGCGGGATCTAATTTTTTGCATATGGCCTTGGATTGAGACGGTCTTTATACCAAAATCGATCATCTCGATGAGACGAAGACAATTCATGTAGATCAGTTTTCAATATGGGGCAGTCTTGGGGTGTAATCAGCCGAAAAGTT
Source organism: Triticum dicoccoides (assembly GCF_002162155.2). Classification (NCBI taxonomy): domain Eukaryota; kingdom Viridiplantae; phylum Streptophyta; class Magnoliopsida; order Poales; family Poaceae; genus Triticum; species Triticum dicoccoides. The sequence goes on from NC_041386.1 coordinate 586,157,166, forward strand.
TTCTGGATACAAAATCTCAGTGGTTCGAACACAACTTCGGCCTTAGAGATGAGATCGGATGGCTATGACCCAAATATCAAAGTTTATCGTTTTTATGATACGAAACTTTCTCACTTTGAGAACTTTTTCATTTGAGGCCATATTTATTGCATTTTGTATCGTGCCAAAATCGGGTGTCAACACCCCTGAACCAGGCTTCAATGATGATGAGTCCAGCGCGCAGTTTTGTCTTCGGCATTGCAAGGCGGGTTCTTCCTCCGAATACTCCATGGAAGATTTTGGACACAAGGACCGTGTCCGGCTCTGCAAAACAAGTTCCACATACCATCGTAGAGAGAATAATATTTCCACAAATCTAATATGCTAACACGCTTGACAGCATGATATCATACTACGGCCCAATCATTATTCGAACTGTTTTTCTCAACCAGCACTGCACATATCGAGGCGGTTTTCTTGACACGTCTTGTCAAAGCAGAGATCGTGTCCCCTTATCATGGGTTTCTCATAAATACAGGTATGGGTAACCCAACCGTGCCATCAATTATGGCGTTTGGGGAATAAGCGATTTTACCAGGTAAGTGGGGAGGTGTATCGCCTCTTACGCCGTTATAAAGGGACAAAGATTCACCCTTCTTACCCACACCTTCTTCCTCCTTACTTATCCAGTCAAACGCACTCGAGCTCCAGCGCCCAAGTTTGCGTCTTTCTTCTCAAACCACTCCAAGCATGTCCGGAGTGGGAGGCAAGTGGATGGCCTCCTCCGTCACGGAGGAGCACATCGCAAAGCTACGGGAAGCCGGATATCTGGCCGCGGACATCGCGCACCGGCTACCAGATGCGGGGCAGATCGTCCCTATGCCCGCACCCCATGAGAGGGTAGTTTTCCTTACCCACTTTGTCCGCAGACTGGGATTTCCCCTTCACCCATTTGTCCGCGGGCTCATGTTCTACTATGGGCTGGATTTTCATGATCTGGCCCCCAATTTCATCCTCAACATCTCAGCGTTTATCGTCGTGTGTGAGGCCTTCCTCCGCATCAGGCCCCACTTCGGCCTGTGGCTGAAGACCTTCAATATTAAATCGAAGGTGGCGAAGGCGCCATGGTGGGAAAAATACCTAACGTCACCTGGCTCGAAGGCTCCTATGTGGAGACCATGAAGGGGTGGCAATCGGGGTGGTTCTACATCACCGAGCTGTGCGGCACCAACTGGGTGGCGGGCCCGAATTCCGATCCGGAATCCCCATGCAGCTCACCTCCTGGAAAGAGAAGGGCCTGTCCTGGGGTTCCCCGGTAGAGCTGACCGGACTCTAGACTTGCATCAAGAACATGATGAGCAAGAAAATCAAGCTCGTCAACGTCGTCCAGGTCATGCTCTTCCGCCGGATTCTCCCATGTCAACGACGGGTATTCAATTTGTGGGAGTTCAACCCGGCCGTGCACCAGACTCTGCGAGAGCTCTTCGACACGATGCACAAGGACGTCTGGAAGGTGCTGTTCATGGGCACTGAGGTACATCCTCCCCTTACCGAGGACCGCGGACTCAGCGCAAAGTGCCACGCCAATCCGGTAAGTTTTTGTATCTCACGGGATATTTATTTCCCCAGTTTAATCATGTGCGGAATCTAAGCTTCCATGCCGTTAACAGGACTGGGTGGAGACGACGGAGCAGATCAATTGCCCATCCCCCCTGCCTGAAGATCCTGCGGACGCTCTCCAAACGGAGATGCTGGTTCCGGTGCCTTACAAGGTGCCGGCGAAGAAGGCCAAGAAGAAGGCCACGGGGACCCGAAAGGGTCTCCGGTGCAAGGTTATATCGGACTCATCGTCCGATAACTCCAACGCGCCCTCCTCCCATGAAAACGAGGAGGGGGAAGAGGAAAGTTCTCACCCCCCCCCCCAGCCGGGGAGACAAGAAAAGGAAGGCCGACCCAACCAGGGAGGCCGAAGGGTCCAAGAAGGGAAGGACCCTCCTTATGGACTGCTCCGAGAAGGCCACTGAGGGATTCCTGGATTAGGGGTCCTCTGGACACCTGGACTATCTCCATTGGAAGGACTGATTAGACTATGAAGATACAAGATTGAAGACTTCGTCTCGTGTCCGAATGGGACTCTACTTGGCGTGGAAGGCAAGCTAGGCAATACGGATATGGATATCTCCTCCTTTGTAACCAACCTTGTGTAACCCTAACCCTCTCCGGTGTCTATATAAACCGAAGGGTTTTAGTCTGTAGGACAACAACCATAACATACAATCATACCATAGGCTAGCTTCTAGGGTTTAGCCTCTCTGATCTCGTGGTAGATCTACTCTTGTACTACACATATCATCAATATTAATCAAGCAGGACATAGGGTTTTACCTCCATCAAGAGGGCCCGAAACTGGGTAAAACATCGTGTCCCCTACCTCCTTTTACCATCCAGCCTAGACGCACAGTTCGGGACCCCTACCCGAGATCCGCGGGTTCTGACACCGACATTGGTGCTTTCATTGAGAGTTCCTCTGTGTCGTCACCGTAAGGCTTGATGGCTCCCACTATCATCGATAGCGATGTGGTCCAGGGCGAGACTTTTCTCCCCGGACAGATCTTCGTATTCGGCGGCTTTGCACTGCGGGCTAATTCGCTTGGCCATCTGGAAGTAGATTGAAAGCTACGCTCCTGGCCGTCAGGTCAGATTTGGAAGTTTGAACTACACGGCCGACATCCGCGGAGACTTGATCTTCGACGGATTCGAGCCACAGCCGGGCGTGCCGAATTGTCATGATGGGTATGACCTAGCTCTGCCACCGAACAGTACCCCAGAGGCCGCGCCCGCATCAGCTCCAACCCTTAGCTCAGAGCCAACTGTGCCAATCGAGGACGGGTGGTTAGACACCGCCTCAGGGGCTGCAGTCTCAACGGTGATAGAGCCCAACACCAGCATAATCCTCTGCGCAGCCCTTGACTCCAAGGTGCCGGACTCTTTTCCGGACTCCGAACCATCCGCGCCCCTGCCCATCGAATCCGGTTGGTCGCCGATCATGGAATTCACCACCACGGATATCTTTCAGCACTCGCCCTTCAGCGACATTCTGAATTCACTAAAGTCTCTCTCTTTGTCAGGAGAGCCCTGGCCAAATTATGGCCAACAGGATTGGGATGCGGACGATGAAGAAATTCGACGCCCACCCACCACCCACTTCATAGCCACTGTCAATGATTTAACCGACATGCTCAACTTCGACTCCGAAGACATCGATGATATGGACGACGATATAGGAGATGAACATGAACCAGCACCTATAGGGCACTGGAAAGCCACCTCGTCATATGACATATACATGGTGGATACACACAAAGAAGGCAATGGCGACGAGATAGCGTAGGATGACCCCTCCAACAAGCAACCCAAACGTCGACATCAGCGGCGCCGCTGTAAGTCCCGCCAAAGCAAAAGTGGTGATACCGGCACAAGAGATAATAACACTTCGAATAATGCCGAACAAAACAACAAACCCCTCCAGCGAGATTTAGAGCAGGAGGATGGAGAAGTCAGCTCTCCTGAGAGAGAGGCAGACGGAGAGGAGGAGGATGACAATCACATGCCCCCCTCCGAAGATGAGCCAAGCCTCGGCGACGATGAATTCTCCGTACCAGAGGATCCCGTCGAACAATAGCTCTTCAAGTGCCGACTTATGGCCGCGACAAATAGCCTGAAGAAAAAGCAGCAGCAACTTCAAGCTGATCAAGATCTGCTAGCCGATAAATGGACTGAAGTCCTCGCTGCCGAGGAATATAAACTCGAGCGCCCCTCCAAGAGTTACCCATGGCGTAGGTTACTACCCCGACTGGAGGAAGAAGCGTATGATACGACTGATCGGCCACCTCGTGGCTGCGATAGAGAGGCATTCCAGCCAACAGCTCAGCCTCCACCACAACACCATTCAAATAAAAAGGCATGGGGAGATACGCCAGACCTGCGAGACATATTGGAGGACAAGGCAAAGCATTCAAGACCGATCTACGGATCACGAGGGCGCACCACTCTGCGAGATGTCAAACGTCACGCCAGATACAATAAAAGCAAATCCGGCCGGGCCGAACACAGTGGGCAAGACCCATTTGAGTTGCATCGTGATATAGCCCAATACAGAGGCGCCGCACACCCCTTATGCTTCACAGACGAAGTAATGGAACATCAATTCCCAGAAGGTTTCAAACCTGTAAATATTGAATCATACGACGGCACAACAGATCCCGTAGTATGGATTGAGGACTTCCTCCTCAACATCCACATGGCCCGCGGCGATGACTTACACGCCATCAAATACCTCCCACTATAGCTCAAAGGACCAGCGCGACATTGGCTTAACAGCTTGCCAGCAGATTCCATTAGCTGTTGGGAAGATCTGGAAGCCGCATTCCTCGACAACTTTCAGGGCACTTATGTGCGACCACCAGACGCCGATGATTTGAGCCACATAATTCAGAAGCCAGAAGAGTCGGCCAAACAATTCTAGACTCGGTTCCTTACAAAGAAAAATCAAATCGTCGATTGTCCGGATGCGGAGGCCTTAGCGGCTTTCAAGCACAGCATCTGAGACGAGTGGCTAGCCCGGCACCTTGGTCAGGAAAAGCCGAAATCTATGGCAGCTCTCACAACGCTTATGACCCGATTTTGTGCGGGAGAAGATAGCTGGCTGGCTTGCAGTAATAACATATCAAAGAACCATGGTACCTCAGATACCAAGGACGGCAATAGCAGGTCACGTCGCAACAAGCATAAGCGCCGCATTAACAGTGAAAATACCGAGGATACGACAGTCAATGCCGGATTCAAACGCTCTAAACCCGGTTAGCGGAAAAAGCCATTCAAACAAAGTACGCCGGGTCCGTCCAGCTTGGACCGTGTACTCGATTGCTCGTGTCAAATACACGGCACCCCAGACAAGCCAGCCAATCACACTACCAGGGATTGTTGGGTGTTCAAGCAGGCCAGCAAGTTAATTGCTAAAAACAAGGACAAGGGGCCGCATAGCGATGACGAGGAGGAGCCCCGGCAGCCGCACACTGGAGGACAGAAGAGGTTTCCCCCGCAAGTGCGGATGGTGAACATGATATATGCAACCCACATCCCCAGGAGGGAGCGGAAGCGTGCGCTCAGGGACGTATATGCGTTGGAGCCGGTCGCCCCAAAGTTCAACCCTTGGTCCTCCTATCTGATCACCTTCGATTGCAGGGACCACCCCACTAGTATCCGTCATGGCGGATTCACCGCACTGGTCCTAGACCCAATCATTGACAGATTTCACCTCACTCGAGTCCTTATGGATGGCGGCAGTAGCCTGAACCTGCTTTATCAGGACACGGTGCGCAAAATGGGTATAGACCCCTCAAGGATCAAACCCACAAAAACGACCTTTAAGGGTGTCATTCCAGGCGTAGAGGCCCATTGCACAGGCTCAATTACACTGGAAGTGGTCTTCGGATCACCGGATAACTTCCGAAGCGAACAGTTAATCTTCGATATAGTCCCGTTCCGCAGTGGTTATCACGCACTGCTCGGGCGAACCGCATTTGCTAGATTCAATGTGATACTGCATTATGCATACCTCAAGCTCAAGATGCCAGGACCTCGCGGAGTTATTACAGTCAATGGAAACACAGAGCACTCTCTCTGAACAGAGGAGCACACCGCAGCCCTCGCAATAGAAGCTCAAAGCAGCCTCTCAAGGCAATCAACCAGTTCGGCAGTTCACAGCCCGGACACCTTCAAGCGCGCTCGGGGCAACCGGCAAATAGACCGCCTGGTGCGATCTGAGCTCGCGTAGCAATACGGCGGCCACCCCAATCCCAACCCAGCGGCGAAACTCGTGCCGCGTGTACATAATTACGCATTAAAAATACCATGGGCATAGGTGGGGAGGGGGCACAAATGCGGCACGCCCCAAAACGCGGCCTAAACCGCACTAGGGGCTTCCCGTTTGGTTATTTTTCTTTTTTCTTTCAGGACCTTAATCTCTAGAAACACTGTCCCGCAGCACTATTGCCGAACACATGATGCAGCAACCAAGGAGGCAGGCAACTACGTAATACCACAGAATTCCCAGGTTGATTACAATAAAGAGTGAAATATTCAATTTAATATCATTCCTTAGCTTGCCCTTGGAAGGTACATAGTCCTACTCTTTGCTTATCGCACTACTTGTATCACTCTGCTTTAACGCATTTTTTTAATAAACGATGCATAAAATTACGACTATTATTGCATTTTTGTTATATATATGTGTGTGTGTGTTCATTAATGACGCCTTGCAACCATACACTCTGGTACGGCCAATACACCAGGGGCTTACGTACCCCACAATGTGGTGTAAGAAGTCTGAACACTTTCACAAGTGCGGCACCCCGAACTTATAGCATTATATGCATCATCTACAAATCATGTCTTTGGTCAAATGTTGGGTTTGCCCGGCTCCTATGTTTTGGTACCTTACGTTCCGCTCTATCGGCTAAGGTAGCGCTAGGAGAACTACTGCGATTGTGCCCCGGTTCTGCTGGGCTTAGCACCTCAGTAGAGAAAGCTAAAACTGACTGTCATGATAAGGCGAGAGACTGGTCGTTGTTCGACGTGGTTTTTCGAGTCCCTAAAGACTTATTCCGCTTAGGGCAAGGGGTCGGCCCTGTCCGGCTTACAGGCGTGTATCGCGCCCCGAATTCGGCCTTCTGAATATCAGGGGCTTCGCCGAAATTTAAAATTATAGAATTCTATGGCTAAGTGAGAGTGATAAAGCATTATTAGATACTCCAACCAAGTGGATTTGGGAAAGTAAGGCGACAATGAAGATAAAGGTTTTTGCATGGTTGATGCTAAATGATCGACTCAATATAAGAGACATGCTAGTGAGAAGGCACTGGAGATCCACTCAGGATGATAACACCTTCTCGTTATGCTTCGCCCATGCCCATGAAGATAGAGATCATCTCTTCTTTACATGCCAATTCAGCACAAGAGTATGGAACTACTTGGGAATCCAATGGTTAGCTGGTTTAACACCAACCCAATGTTTATTTGCTGCAAGGAAAAGCTTTGGCAAACGTTTCTTCAGGGAGGTTGTTTATCTAGCAGCTTGGAATATTTGGCTCCTCCGAAATGGCAGAATATTCAGACATGAAAGGCCATCTATTGTTGCTTGGAAGAGAAATTTCATTCATGATGCTACCCTGCACTCTCACAGATTCAAGTCTACTATTAGACCTCTGCTATTAGCTTGGGTTAATTCTTTGCCTTAATTGGTTGTATGTATCCATGTATATATTTGTGTATAGGCTGTAAATAGCTCAGTAGGTAAGTAAGCCTCTCATCCTTTAGTTAGATTTCCTTTACAGAACCTTTTGTTATGCTTGGTGGTTGGGTTTTAATAAAGTGATGTGGGGCTGTTGCCTCACAGTTTCCAGTCAAAAAAAAAGATAAAGCATTATTAGTCCGGTTGCCTTGTTCGTTGTGCTGAGCACGTCCCTCAAAGGACCCAAATATGGGAACAAGAGTGCTCAGCTTTATCCCGAACACCCCAGCACTTGTGGCATGGGGGCAGAAGCCGAGGACTAGCCATCTCTCAGATTTGATAAACGGCCAAATAGAAGGTAATATTTTAAATTCACACAAGCGTTGCATAGCGCATATGAAACAAGTTTTCATACATACAGGATAAAACGAGCAAGTCTCATTCAAATATTACATCTTTCGAACACTCGTCTGCGATGAGACAGGCGCCCGGCAGAACACCCTCGTAGTACATCTCGGGGTGGCGGTGCTCCTTGCCCTTTGGCGGCCCCTCCTTGATTAGCTTTACAGCGTCTAGCTTGACCCACTGCAATTTCACACAGGCGAAAGCCCGGCGTGCACCTTCAATGCAGACAGATCACTTAACAACCTCCAACCGCGGGAAGGCATCCACGAGCCGCCTCACCAGGCCGAAGAAGCTGTTCGGAAGGGCGTCGCCAGGCCACAATGGACTATAAAGCTCTTCATGGCCTGATCGGCCGCCTTATGTAGCTCAACCATCTGCTTCAACTGGTCGCTCATTGGCACCGGATGTTCGGCCTCAATATACTGAGACCAGAACAGCTTCTCCGTCGAGCTTCCATCCTCGGCCTGGTAAAATTGTGCGGCATCGGACACACTGCGGGGCAAATCTGCGAATTCTTCTGAAGAGCTCCGGATCCGGGTAAGTAATCGGTAATTTACTTTTACATGCTTGCTTTTCATATAGAAAGCCTTACCCGCCGCTATCTTCGTCATCGGGTCGATCTCTTGGAGGGCCTTTTGGGCTTCGGCCTTGGCACTTTTTACACTCTCAAGGGCCGCGGCAAGCTCAGACTCTCGCGCTTCGAGTCAAGCTCCAATGCCTCATGCTTTGTCACGAGAGCCTGGAGCTCTTGCTGCACCTCGCCCACCTGAGCCTCATGCTTCTCCCGCTCGATGCGCTCCTTGGCCGCCGTATCTTCGGCCTTGGTTAGCACTTGCTTCAGGGTCGCCACCTAGGTCGTGGCCCCTGGTAAACATATGATGATCCTGTCATTTTGCAATCGCGTCCTCTTTTATATATATATACATAAGACAGGGTATTACTTACCCTTGTTCTCCTCAAGCTGCCTCTTGGCAAGGCCGAGCTCTTTCCTGGACCCCTCGAGGTCCTGCTTCAGTACGGCGACCTCCGCAGTCAGTGCGGCGGACGCCAGCAGCGAAGCCTGCATATGCATATTGACATACTTATATTAGACTCCTGCGATATTATTTGATCCTCTGTTCGGCTTTTCTTTGTGAACACCGAACAAAGCATCAGGGGCTACTGTCTATGTGGTAATATTTCTACTACATTTTAAACACTTACCTCGAAGCCTGTTAGAAGGCTGGCACATGCTTCAGTCAATCTGCTCTTGGCGGATTGAACCTTCTGGATCACCGCACTCATGATAGTGCGGTGCTCCTCATCGGTGGAAGCACTGCGAAGTGCTTCCAGCAGATTGTCCGGCGCCTCTAGATGGACAGAGGTCACCGGCATAGGCGTCTTGCCCCTCTTAGAAGGAGACTGCATGCCCGAGCCTGGAACCCCTGGAGGTTCCGGCCCGGTGTTCGGTTGAGGGCCGAACTCGGAGCTCTTAGGGGCCTTGTCCCCTCGGCTCCCAGAGTCCGGAAGGTCGCCTTGAGGTGCCTCCAGAACTATCTCCCCTCGAGCCAGTGCCTCTTGAGACAACACCTCGGCGTCGTCAGCAGGATGAGGGGAGGTGGCGGTCGGGACTGGATCGCTATCCATGTCCGACAAGCCCAAGGAGTCGCCCGATGATACATCGATGCTGGCTCGTGGCGGCCTACATAATTGCGTTTGGCATTTGGGAAAGCAGTGCGACAAAGGAATCCTATGAGCTACTGCGGTATCCGAATACTTACGACCTCCCCTGGGGCTTGACCCTGGGGAACCACTCGTCTTCGCCTTCGTCGGCGGCGGTGGAACTGTCCGGAAGGAGAGTCCTTCCCTTCTTGGACCCTTCGGCCTCCCCGGTTGAGGCGGCCTTCCTTTTCTTGTCTCCCCCAATCGGTGGGGGAGCACCTTCTTCTTCTTCCTCATCTTCAGGAGAAGAGTGCGCCGCAGAGTCATCGGACGGCGAGTCCGACGATGCCTGGCGTCGAGAACTCTTTCAGGTTCCCTTGGCCTTCTTCGTCTTCTCCGGCACCTTATAAGGGGCCGGAGTCAGCATCTTCGCCAGAAGAGCGTCCGCGGGGCCTTCGGGCAAAGGAGCCGGACAGTTGATCTGTCCGGCCATCTTCTGCCAGTCCTGTCAAAGGTATGGGAGTTTAGATCCCGCATAGAGTCAATCTATATAAAAAATAATTATCCCGTGAAAGGTAAAGCAGCTTACCGCACTGACTTGGCGCTTCACACTGAATCCGCGATCCTCAGTGATAGGGGGGACCTCGGCACTTTTGAACAGCACCCTCCAGGCGTCTTCATGAGTCGTGTCGAAGAGCCTATTCAGAGTTCGGTGCTGCGCCGGATTGAACTCCCACAAGTTGAACTCCCGTTGTTGGCACGGGAGTATCCGGCAGATGAGCATAACTTGGACTATGTTGACAAGCTTGAGCTTCTTGTCCACCATGTTTTGAACACATGTTTGGAGTCCGGTCAACTCTTTCGAATTACCCCAAGAGAGGCCCTTCTCTTTCTAGGAGGTGAGCTGCGTGGGGATGCCAGATCGGAACTCGGGGGCCGCTACCCATGCAGGGTCGTGCGGCTCGGTGATATAGAACCACCCCGATTGCCACCTCTTTATGGTTTCCACAAAGGATCCCTCGAGCCATGTTATGTTGGGCATCTTACCCACCATGGCGCCTCCGCACTCCGCCTGGCGGCCGCCCACCACCTTCGGCTTGACATTGAAGGTCTTCAGCCATAAGCCGAAGTGAGGCTTGATGCGGAGGAAGGCCTCGCACACGACGATGAACGCCGAGATGTTGAGGATGAAGTTTGGGGCCAGATCGTGGAAATCCAGGCCGTAATAAAACATGAGTCCCTGGACGAAAGGATGGAGAGGGAATCCTAGTCCGCGGAGGAAATGGGTGAGGAATACTACCCTCTCATGGGGCCTGGGGGTGGGGATGAGCCGGCCCTCATCGGGGAGCCGGTGCACGATGTCGTTGGGCAGCTATCCGGCTCTCCTCAGTTTCTTGATGTCTCCCTCCATGACGGAGGAGACCATCCACTTGCCTCCTGCTCCGGACATGATTGGAGAAGGTCGAGGTGGGAAGTGCGGGCTTGGGCGCTAGAGCTCGAGTGTTTGGAAACGGATGGGTAAGGGAGGAAGAAGGCGTGGATAGAAAGCGGATCCTTATCCCTTTATATGGGCGGACGAAACTAAGCGTCCCCACTTGCCTGGTAAAACTCGATTATCCCCCAAGTGCCGCGATTGATGGCGCGGTTGGGTTACCCACGCCCGTATTAATGAGAATCCCTTAATAAGGGGACATGATCTCTACTTTGACAAGACGTGTCGAAAAACTACCTCGCGTTATGTGCGGGGTAGGTTAAAAGAAACGGTTCGAATAATCACCGGGCCATGACGTAACGTCATGCTGCCAAAACAAGCCAGCAAATTAGATATGCGAAAATATTATTCTCTCTACGGTGGAATGTGGAACTTATTTTGCAGGGTCGGACACTATCCTCGTATTCAAATTCTTCCGCGGTGTAATCGGAGAAGGAACCCGCCTTGCAATGCCGAAGACAATACTGCGCGCCGGACTCATCGTCATTGAAGCCTGGTTCAGGGGCTACTCAGGGAGTCCTGGATTAGGGGGTCTCCGGACAGCCGGACTATCTCCATTGGCCGGATTGAGTAGACTATGAAGATACAAGATTGAAGACTTCGTCTCGTGTCCGGATGAGACTCTACTTGGCGTGGAAGGCAAGCTAGGCAATACAGATATGGATATCTCCTCCCTTGTAACCGACCTTGTGTAACCCTAACCCTCTCCGGTGTCTATATAAACCGAAGGGTTTTAGTCCGTAGGACAACAACCATAACATACAATCATACCATAGGCTAGCTTCTAGGGTTTAGCCTCTCTGATCTCGTGGTAGATCTACTCTTGTACTACACATATCATCAATATTAATCAAGCAGGACGTAGGGTTTTACCTCCATCAAGAGGGACCGAACCTGGGTAAAACATCGTGTCCCCTGCCTCCTATTACCATCCAGCCTAGACGCACAGTTCGGGACCCCCTACCCGAGATCCATCGGTTTTGACACCGACAGCCGCCTACAGCGGCGACGAGTGGTTACCCAGGGAGAAGCCCCTGGAGAAGTCGTAAGTATCCGGATACCATAGTAATTCATGGTATGTTTTATTGCACTACTTCTTCTTACGCCGAATATGATTATGCAGTCCGTCCTGAGCCCGTCTTGACGTATCTTCGTCGGATGGTTCTTTGGACTCTACGGACAACGTCGAGGTGTTGTCTAAAAAGGCACCAAGCCAAGCGGAGGTAGTCCTGGGGGCGCCACGAGGTGACCTTCCAGACCCTGGGCGCAAAGGGAGCAAGACTCCCATAGGCTCCAAGTTCGGCCCTCAGCCGAACACTGCGCTGGAACCTTCGGTGGTTCCGGACTCCGGCAGGTGATCCCCCATTAAAAGGGGCTAGCCGCCCGTGCCGGTGGCCTCTGTCCATCCAGAGGCACCGAACAACTTGCTGGAAGCGCTTCGCGGCGCTACCATCGACGAAGAGCACGTCACTATCATGAGTGCGGTGATCGAGAAAGTTCAGTCCGCCAAAAATGGACTGACCGAAGCTTGCGCCAGCCTCCTAATAGGCTTTGAGGTAAGCAATCAAAATATAGGAAAATATTACCGCATAGACAGTAGCCCCTGATGCTCTGTTTGGCATTCGCGAAGAAAGGCCGAATAGAGGATCAAATAATGACTCAGGAGTCTAATCAGAATATGTCTATGTGCATATGCAGGCTTCACTGCTGGTCGCTGCCGCACGTACTGCAGAGGTTGCTGCATTGAAGCAGGACCTTGAGCGGTCCAAAGACGTGCTCGGCCTTACCAAGATGCAGCTCGAGGAGAGCAAAGGTAAGCAATACCTTGTCTATATATTAAAAAGAAATTCAGTTGTAAGTAATAGGATCATTATGAATTTGTCAGGGGCCACAACCAAGGTGGCGACCCTGAAGAAGGCACTGTCCGAGGCCGAAGACAAAGCGGCCAAGGAGCGCATTGAGCGAGAAAAGTAAGAAGCCCGGGTAGGCGAGGTGCAGCAAGAGCTCGAGGCTCTCGCCAAAAAACACAAGTCCCTGGAGCTTGACTCTAAGACGCGAGAGACCGAGCTTGCGAAGGCACTCGAAAGCGCACGGAGCGCCACGGCTGAAGCCCGCAAGGCCCTCCAGGAGATGGATGCGGTGAAGAAGATAGCAGCGGGTAAGGCATTCATTATGCAAAGCAAGCATGTGAAGGAAACTTTCCTTTTACTTACCCAAGTTTGGAGCTCTCCAGGAGCGTTCGCAGATCTTCCCCGCAGTGTACTGGATGCCGCGGAGTTTTACCGAGCTGAGGAGGGGAGCTCGACGGAAAAGTTGTTCTGGTCTTAGTATACTGGGACCAAACACCCAATGCCTTTGAGCGACCAGCTGAAGCAACTGGTCGAGCTTCACAAGGCGGCCGAACAGGCCATGAAGGGTATTATAGTCGGGATGTGGCCTGGCGATCCCCTGCCTAGTAGCTACTTCGGTCTAGTGAGGCGGCTCGCGGATCCCTGCCCACGGCTTGAAGTTATAAAGCGGTCCGTCTGCATCGAGGGTGCGCGCAGGGCTTTTGCCCGGGCGAAGGTGCACTGGGCGAAGCTGGACGCCGTAAAGCTAGTGAAGGAGGGGCCGCCGAAGGGCAAGGAGCATCGCTGCCCCGAAATGTATTATGACAGTGTCCTGAAGGGTTCCCGCCTTGTGGCGGAGGAATGTGCCAGAGATGTAATTTTTGAATGAACATGCTCATGTGATCCTGTGATATGAAACGAGTTCATTTGCGCTATGCAACGCTTTTTGAATTTAAAATATTACCTTCTGTGCGGCCGTTTATAAAATTTGAGAGTTGGCCAGTCGTCGGCTTCTGCCCCCATGTAACTAGTACTAGGGTGTTTGGGATAAACCTGAGCGCTCTTTATCCCAATTTTGGGTCCTTTTAGGGAGGTGTTCAGCACAACAAACCAGGCAATTGGACTATAAGGCTTTATCACTCTTACTTAGCCATAGAAGTCTACAATTTTAAATTGTGGCTAAGCCGCTAGTATTCGGAGGGCCGAATTGGGGGCGCTATATACGCCTAAATCGAACAAGGCCGACTCCTCACCCGAAGCGGAAAAAGTCTTTAAGGACTTGAGCCCTCTCGAACGGCGACCAGCTCTCGCCTTATCATGACAGTCAGTTTTCGGCTTTCTCTACTGAGGTGCTCGTCCGGAAGAACTGGGACACCATCGCAGTAGTTCTCCCAGTGCTACCTTAGCCGATATAGCGGAACGTAAGGTACCAAAACATGGGAGCTGGGCGAACCCAACTATTGACCCAAGACATGATTCGGAGCTGATGCATATAATGCTATAAGTTTGGGGTGCCGCACTGTCAAAAGTGTTTGGACTTCTTACGCCATATTATGGGTTAAACGAAAGCCCCTGGTGTACTGGCCGTACCAGCATCTATGGGTGCAAGTTTTCGTAAATGAACATATAAGAAAAAGGGTTGAATAATGCAATAATAGACTAATGTGTTGCATTGTTATTTAAATAATACGTCGAAACGTACTGATACAAGTAGTATAATAAGCAGAAAATAGGACTTCTTGACATGTCCTATCCAAGGGCAAGCTGCGTATGGATAGTAGAAAGCGGGTATATCGATTATTGTTATAGACCACCTGGGGGTTCCCTTTTACATCTTAGCTTCTTGCCTCCTTGGTTGTTCCTTCCCGTAATGTGTTCGGCAATCGTACTGCCGGAAAGGGCTTCCAGAGAGTTAGGTCCTGAAAGAGAAAAAATGATAAAGGTATGCAGCCCCTAGGGCGGTTAAGCCACATTGCGGGACGTGCCCTGATCTTGCCCCCGCCTATGCCCATGGTATTTTCAGTGCGTAATTATGTACGCGCGGCACGGATTTCGTTGCTTGACTGGGACTGGGACGGGGGCTGAATTGCTAGGCGAGCTCTGAACGTGCCAGGCGATCCTGTTGCAATTTACTCCGGACTCGCTTGACGGTGTCCGGGGGCTGTATCGCCGAATTGGTGGTTTGCCTTAAAAGGCTGCTTTGTGCTTCTGCTGCGAGGGCCGCAGTGTGCTCTTCCGTGCGGAGCGAGTGTTCGTTGTTTCCATTGACTGTTATGACCCCCGTAGGTGCTGGCATCTTGAGCTTGAGGTATGCGTAATGTGGTACCGCATTGGTTTTTGCAAATGCGGTTCGCCCGAGCAGTGCGTGATAGCCACTGCAGAACGGGACGATATCAAAGATTAACTCCTCGCTTTGGAAGTTGTCTGGAGATCCGAAGACCACTTCCAATGTGATTGAGCCTGTGCAATGGGCCTCTACACTTGGGATGACACCCTTAAAGGTGGTTTTGGTGGGTTTGATCCTCGAGGGATCTATTACCCATTTTGTGCACTGTATCCTGATAGAGCAGGTTTAGGTTGTTGCCGCCGTCCATAAGGACTCGAGTGAGGTGAAATCTATCGATGATGGGGTCTAGGACCAGTGCAGCGGATCCGCCATGATGGATACTAGTGGAGTGGTCCCTGCGATCGAAGGTGATCGGACAAGCGGACCATGGGTTGAACTTTGGGGCGACGGGCTCCATCGCATAGACGTCCCTTAGTGCACGCTTCCGTTCCCTCTTGGGAATGTGGGTTGCGTATATCATGTTCATCGTCTTCACTTGTGGGGGGAACCTCTTCTGTCCTCCCATCCTCGCCATCACTATGCAGCCCCTTGTCCTTTTTCGGCATTTAACTTGCCGGCCTGCTTTAACACCCAACATTCTCTGTTAGTGTGATTGGCTGGCTTATCGGGGGTGCCATGGATTTGACACGAGCGATCAAGTATGCGATCCAAACTGGACGGGCCCGAAGTACTTCTTTTGAATGGCTTTTTCCGCTGACCAGATCTAGAGCCTCTGAATCTGGCATCGACTGTCGTATCATCGGTGTTATCACCGTTGTTGCAGCGCTTTTGTCTGTTACGATGTGGTCTGCCGTTGGCATCTTTGGTATCCGAAGTGCCCGGATTCCTTGATGTGTTGTTGCTGCGAGCCAGCCAGCTATCCTCGCCCGCGCAAAAGCGGGTTATGAGTGTCGTGAGGGTTGCCATAGACTTCGGCTTCTCATGGCCGAGGTGCCGGGCAAGCCACTCGTCACGGATCTTATGCTTGAATGCCGCCAAGGCCTTTGCATCTGGACAGTCGACAATTTGGTTTTTCTTAGTTAGGAACCATGTCCAGAATTGCCTGGCCGATTCCCCTGGCTGCTGAGTTATATGGCTCAGGTCATCAGCATCCGGTGGTTGCACATAAGTGCCCTAGAAGTTGTCAAGGAATGCGTCTTCCAAATCCTCCCAACTGCCAACGGAGTCTGCTGGCAAGCTATTCAGCCAATGCCGAGCTGGTCCTTTGAGTTTTAATGGGAGGTACTTGATGGCATGCAGATCATCA
Organism: Triticum dicoccoides; assembly: GCF_002162155.2. Taxonomy (NCBI): domain Eukaryota; kingdom Viridiplantae; phylum Streptophyta; class Magnoliopsida; order Poales; family Poaceae; genus Triticum; species Triticum dicoccoides. The sequence continues at coordinate 586,173,396 of NC_041386.1, forward strand.
CCGCGAGCCATGTGGATGTGAAGGAGGAAATCCTCAATCCATACAGCGGGATCTGTTGTACCATCATATGATTCAATATTTATGGGTTTAAAACCCTTCGGGAATTCGTGATCCATAACTTCATCAGTTAAGCATAGGGGTGTGCGGCGCCTCTATGCCGGGCTATATCACGACGCAGTTCATATGAGTCTTGTCTGCTGTATTCGGCCTGGCCGGATTTACTTTTAGTGTATTCTGCGCGACGGTCATCGTCCCGCGTTGGCGTGCGCCCCCGTGAGCCGTATATTGACCTTGCATGTTTTGCCCTGCTGTACAATATGTCTCGCAGGTCCCGTGTGTTGCCCTGGGCCTTGGTATTTTTGTTTGAGTGGCGGCGGGGTGCAGGCTGAACTTCAGGTTGAAACGCTTCTCTGGCTCGGCCACGAGGTGGCCGGTCAACCGCATCGTACACTAGTAATGTTGGTTTCAATTCTTCCTCCTCAAGGTGAGGTAGCAACCTACGCTTTGGGTAACTCTTGGAGGGGTGCTCGAGTTTGTATTCCTCGGTCACAAGGACTTCGGTCCATCTGTCTGCTAGCAAGTCTTGATCAGCTTGAAGCTGTTGTTGCTTTTTCTTCAGGCTACTTGTTGTGGCCCTAAGCCGGCGCTTGAAGCACTCTTGCTCGACAAGATCCTCAGGCACGATAAATTCTTCATCGCCGAGGCTCACCACGTCTTCGGAGAGAGGCATGTAATTTTCCTCCTCTGATTCTCCATGTGCTGCCTGCTCTGGAGGGCTAGCTTGCTCACCCTCCCGCTCTACATCGTGCTGGAGGGTATTGTGGTTGTCTTCAGCACTATCCGCAGTGTTATTGTCTCTTGTGCCTGTATCACTACTTTTGCTATGGCGGGACATAGAGCGGCGCCGCTGACGTCGGCGCTTGGGTTGCTTCTTGGAGGGGTCATCCTCCGCTGTCTCGTTGCCATTGCCTTCTTTGGGGTGTCCACCACGTATATATCATATGATTTGGTGGCGCACCAGCGCCCTGTGGGCGTTGGTTCCTGTTCGTCTCCTACATCGTTGTCCATACCGTCGATGTCTTCAGAGTCGAAGTCGAGCATGTCGGTTAAATCATCGAGAGTGGCTACTATGTGGGTGGTGGGTGGGCAGCGAATTTCTTCCTCATCCGCATCCCATTCTAGCCGGACATAGTTCGACCAAGGTTCTTCTGACAAGGAGAGAGACCTTAATGAATTTAGCTAAAAGATATCCGCGGAGGTGAACTCCATGATCGGTGCCCAATCACATTCGATAGGCACGGATGCAGGCGGCTCGGAGTCCGTGGCCGAAGACGAATCCAGTGGTTCGGCAACACGGCTCTTGTAAGGGTTGAAGTCAGTATCCGGCTCCATCGCCACTAAGAGTGCGGCCTCCATGGCGGGGTCTATCCCTCTGTCCTCGGATGGCGCAATTTGTTCCAGTTTGAAGGCCGGAGTAGTTGCAGATGCGATCTCCCGAACACTGTCTGACGGCAGAGTTACGTCATGCTCGTCGTGATTGTGCGGCGCACCTGACATGGGCTTGAATCCGTCGAACATCAAGTCTTCGCAAATGTAAGTAGTGTAGTTTAAGTTTCCGAACCTGACCTGATGGCCAGGGGCATAGCTCTTGATCTGCTCCAGATGGCCAAGCGAATTGGCCCGCAGTGCGAAGCCGCCGAATACGAAGATCTGCCCGGGGAGGAAAACCTCACCATGGACTACATCGTTACCGATGATCGAAGGGGCCATCGAGCCTTATGGTGATGGCGCAGTGGAACTCTCAATGAAAGCACCAATGTCGGTGTCAAAACCGGTGGATCTCGGGTAGGGGGTCCCGAACTGTGCGTCTAAGGCGGATGGTAACAGGAGGCAGGGACACGATGTTTATCCAAGTTCGGGCCCTCTCGAGGGAGGTAATACCCTACGTCCTGCTTGATTGATCTTGATGATATGAGTATTACAAGAGTTGATCTACCACGTGATCGTAGAGGCTAAACCCTAGAAGCTAGCCTATGGTATGATTGTGTGTTGTCCTACGGACTAAACCCTCTGATTTATATAGAGACCGGAGGGGGCTAGGGTTACACAGAGTCGGTTACAAGGGATGAGATCCACATATCCATATTGCCAAGCTTGCCTTCCACGCCAAGTAAAGTCCCATCCGGACACGGGACGAAGTCTTCAATCTTGTATCTTCATAGCCCAATAGTCCGGCCAAAGGATATAGTCAGGCTGTCCGGAGACCCCCTAATCCAGGACTCCCTCAATGGGCTTCCTCAAAATGCCCTAGGTCTTCGTGAGCCTTCATATATTTATAGCTCTAGTGCATCTGTTGCATGGCAATCCCTACTCACTCACACTGATATCTATTGATGTGCATGTCCATAGCCCATTGATACGCCTAGTTGATGTGAGACCATCTTCTCCTTTTTTTGTCTCTTCCACAACCACCATTCTATTCCACCTATAGTGCTATGTCCATGGCTCACTGTCATGTATTGCATGAAGATTAAAAAAGTTAGAGAACACTAAAAGTATAAAACAATTGCTTGGCTTGTCATCGGGGTTGTGCATGATTTGAATACTATATGATTTTGTAGGGATAACTTTCTTTAGCCATGCTATTTTGAAGAGACATAATTGCTTAGTTAATATGCTTGAAGTATTATTATTTTTATGTCAATATTAAACTTTTGTCTTGAATCTTTCGGATATGAAAATTCATACCACAATTAAGAAGAATTACATTAAAAATATGCCAAGTAACATTCCACGTCAAAAATTCTGTTTTTATCGTTTACATACTCGAGGATGAGCAGGAATTAAGCTTGGGGATGCTTGATATGTCTCCAACGTATCTATAATTTTTTATTGTTCCATGCTAATATTATATCATGTTTTAAACATTATTGGGCTTTATTATCTACTTTTATATTATTTTTGGGACTAACCTATTAACCGGAGGCCCAGCCCAGAATTGTTGTTTTTTGCCTGTTTTAGGGTTTCGCAAGAAAAGAATATCAAACAGACTCCAAACGGAAAGAAACCTTCGGGAACGTGATTTTCTCACCGAATATGATCCAGGAGACTTGGACCCCACGTCAAGGCATGAAACAGGAGGCCACGAGGTAGGGGCGCGCCTACCCCC
>NC_041386.1:586176986-586264269 GCF_002162155.2 Triticum dicoccoides
TCCACCCTCGTGGGCCCCTTGTTGCTCCACCGACGTACTTCTTCCTCCTATATATACCTATGTACCCCCAAATTATCAAAGCAGGAGCCAAAACCCTAATTCAACCGCCGTAACTTTTCATATCCACGAGATCCCATCTTGGGGCCTGTTCCGGAGCTCCGTCGGATGGGGCATCGATCACGGAGGGCTTCTACATCAACACCATAGCCTCTCCGATGAAGTGTGAGTAGTTTACTTTAGACCTTTGGGTCCATAGTTTTTAGCTAAATGGCTTCTTCTCTCTTTTTGCATATCAATAAAAAGTTCTCCCCCTCTCTTGTGGAGATCTATTCGATGTAATCTTTTTTTGTGGTGTGTTTGTTGAGATGATGAATTGTGGGTTTATGATCAAGTTTATCTATGAACAATATTTGAATCTTCTCTGAATTCTTTTATGTATGATTGGTTATCTTTGAAGTCTCTTCGAATTATCAGTTTGGTTTGGCCTACTAGATTGATCTTTCTTGCAATGGGAGAAGTGCTTAGCTTTGGGTTCAATCTTGCGGTGTCCTTTCCCAGTGATAGTAGCGGTAGCAAGGCACGTATTGTATTGTTGCCATCGAGGATAACAAGATGGGTTTTTCATCATATTGCATGAGTTTATCCCTCTACATCATGTCATCTTGCTTAAGGCGTTACTCTGTTCTTATGAACTTAATACTCTAGATGCATGCTGGATAGCGGTCGATGTGTGGAGTAATAGTAGTAGATGCAGACAGGAGTCGGTCTACTTGTCTTGGACGTGATGCCTATATATACATGATCATACCTAGATATTCTCATAACTATGCTCAATTCTATCAATTGCTCAACAGTAATTCGTTCACCCACCGTAGAATACTTCTGCTCTCGAGAGAAGCCACTAGTGAAACCTATGGCCCCTGGGTCTATCTTCATCATATTAATCTTCCAACACTTTGTTATTTTCATTGCTTTTTATTTTACTTTGCATCTTTATTATAAAAATACCAAAATCTTATCTTATCATATCTATCAGATCTCACTCTCGTAAGTGACCGTGTAGGGATTGACAACCCCTATTGCGTTGGTTGCGAGGATTTATTTGTTTTGTGCAGGTGCGAGGGACTAGCGCGTAGCCTCCTACTGGATTGATACATTGGTTCTCAAAACTGAGGGAAATACTTACGCTACTCTGCTGCATCACCATTTCCTCTTTAAGGGAAAACCAACGCAAGTGCTCAAGAGGTAGCAAGAACCATGGGTTCAGAAACCCATGCCTTTTCCTCCTAAACCATCCAAGAAGAAGGATGATGAGGATTTTGAGCGCTGTGCTGAAATGATTAGACCTATCTTTTTGCATATGCGTTTGACTGATATGCTTAAAATGAATCCTTATGCTAAGTACATGAAGCATATTGTTACTAATAAAAGAAAAATACCGGAAGCTGAAATTTCCACCATGCTTGCTAGTTACACTTTTAAGGGTGGAATACCAAAGAAACTTGGAGATCCAGGAGTACCAACTATACCATGCTCCATTAAAAGAAACTATGTTGAAACTGCTTTATGTGATTTTGGAGCCGGTGTTAGTGTTATGCCTCTCTCTTTATATCATAGACTTGATTTGAATCAGTTGACACCTACTGAAATATCTTTGCAAATGGCTGATAAATCAACTGCTATACCTGTCGGTATTTGTGAGTATGTGCCTATTGTGGTTGCAAACGTTACTATTTTAACGGACTTTTTTATTCTTGATATTCCCGAGCATGATAGTATGTCGATTATCCTTGGTAGACCATTTTTGAATACTACAGGGGCTGTTATTGATTGTAACAAAGGCAATGTCACTTTTCATGTTAATGGTAATGAGCATACGGTACACTTTATGAGGAAACAACCTCAAGTCCATAGTATCAATTCTATTGGAAAAATTTCAACGATAACTATTGGAGGTTTTGAATTTCCTCTTCCTACTACCAAGAAGAAATATGATATTATTATTGTTGGGGATGTGCATATCCCAGTTGAGGTGACCTAGTGTTATTTGAAATTTCTCCGGTTTCATGCGATTCAGAATGAGTTTGTTAACAAGACTTGATCAACCTTGTTAGTGGATTCCTTTCGATGAGCATGAGATGGATGAAGTAAGAAAGCACAACTTTCTGTACCCTCCTTTTACTTTCTGTTATTTAGTTTAAATAAAGCAAAAATAGTATTTTTTTTGTCTGTTTTCTAAATTATCCTTGCAATAAAAAATATCCGAAAAATAAAAGTTCTCCAAATGCCCTGAAATTTTAATATGATTTTTTCTTGAATATTTAAGAATTATTGGCACTGAGAACACAACAGGGGGCCTCACCATGTGCCCACGAGGGTGGAGGGCGCGCCCCCTGCCTCGTGGACCCCATGTGGGTCCCCTCCACTTATTCTTGCACCCACACACTTCGTCTTCCTCCAGAAAAAATCATCCACCAGCTCAAACCCGTGTTCTAGCTCATCTTGCTGCCATTTTCAATCTCCTTGCTCAAAGCTCCATTCACAAAACTGCTTTGGGGGATTGTTCTTTGGTGTGTGACTCCTCCAATGGTCCAACTAGTTTTTGTTCTAGTGCTTTATTTATTGCAAATCTTTGCTGCTTAGGTGACCCTGTTCTTGAGCTTGCATGTCAAATGTATGTGGTCAAAAGTAGTTTTAATGCATGATATAGCCTCTAGGCACTTGTAGGAGTAGTTGATATCAATCTTGTTGAGTTTGGTTCACTTTTATTTTAAGTTACTGAAAATTTCAGAAAAAAGATGAAGAGACTTTTGAGGGGCTCATCGAGCCGAAGCTTGAAGGATAAGCAAAGTGAAGAAAATAAGAAGCCCAAATATAATCTCCCTCGCACTGCGGAGGTTTGGCTCTGTGAACGGCCTTGTGATGAGTTCCTGAGAGAAGCTGGGATTTATGAGGATTTTTATTATTTGGCTGAGAATCCAGGCCTCACCGACTTCCTCCATGACCAGCATGAACAGAACGTACCTTGTTTTGCCGGAGGCCGTTCAGGCATACCAGAGCTTGACATCAGCTCCAGAGCCAGAGCCACTATCTGATCCTCACATTCAGTCTGTTTATCAGTGGGATCCCGTGGAGATCGCTAACCAGTGGCACCCTGAGGACCCTCCTTAGTACACTGGAGGGGATCATTTCGATCCATGGGCATAGACCAACTTAGGCCAAAAGCCTAAGCTTGGGGGAGTACATATTTCTCACCTACATTACATTCATCTTCACACACTCATGCCAGTTGTCGGTGCTCATACTTTTTCATTGTATCATCCATGCTAGTTTATTTTCTGTTTTAAGCTTTGTTCTTGTGTGTTTGAAAAACCTTAAGAAAAAACAAAAAAAATAGTTGTACCTTTTAGCTAGTTTACTTTCCATGCTTGTAGTAGTAATAATTAAAATAAAACCCAAAAAGATTTCTCGTTCTTCTTTTGCTTGTTGGGAGCTTTCCCGTGTAAATAGTTTTATTTCCTTTCTTTTCCTTGGGGTCGAGAGGAGAAGACTACGATGAAAATGTTAAGTGGCTCTCATATGCATTATTGTTGATCTAACAAAGCGCCTATATTACCTTGTCTTCTCACTTGAATTGAATGCTTGCAGATTCCAGCTTAGTCCAATGCAAGTGCACTATTATTATTATCCACACCGTTTGGTTGTGCAAGTGAAAGGCAATAATGAGGATATATGATGGACTGGTTGAGATGAGAAAAGCTGGTATGAACTCGACCTCTCTTGTTTTTGTAAATATGATTAGTTCATCGTTCCTGATTCAGCCTATTATGAACGAAACATGTTTGCAATGACAATTAGAGATTATAGTTGCTCATGCCATGCTTAATTTGCTAGGAGTTTATAATGGTTTACCTTGCGTACCAACATGCTATTAAAATGGTTGTGATGTGGTATGATAGGGTGGTATCCTCCTTTGAACGATTCGAGTGGTTTGACTTGGCACATGTTCACACATGTAGTTGAAACAAAATCAACATAGCCTTCACGATATTTATGTTCATGGTGAATTATATCCTACTCATGCTTGCATTCGGTGTTGATTAATTTTAATGCATGTTCATGACTGTTGTCACTCTCTAGATGGTCGCTTCCCAGTCTTTTGCTAGCCTGCACCTATACTAAGAGGGAATACTGCTTGTGCATCCAAATCCATAAACCCCAAAGTCATTCCGTATGAGTCCACCATACCTACCTATATGCGGTATCTACCTGCCGTTCCAAGTAAATTTGTATGTGCCAACCTCTAAACCTTCAAATAAATATCCTGTTTTGTATGCTCGAATAGCTCATGTATCAACTAGGGCTGTCTGTACCTTCATGGTGAATTATATCCTACTCATGCTTGCATTCAGTGTTGATTAATTTTAATGCATGTTCATGACTGTTATCGCTCTCTAGTTGGTCGCTTCCCAGTCTCTTTCTAGCCTTCACTTGTACTAAGCGGGAATACTGCTTGTGCATCCAATTCCATAAACCCCAAAGTTGTTCCATATAAGTCCACAATACCTTCCTATATGCGGTATCTACCTGCCGTTCCAAGTAAATTTGTATGTGCCAAACTCTAAACCTTCAAATAAAAATTCTTTTTTGTATGCTTGAATAGCTCATGTATCAACTAGGCATGTATGTATATTCCATGCTAGGCGGGTAATTCTCAAGAGGAGTGGACTCTGCTCCTCACTCACGAGAAAATGGCTGGTCATCGGGATGCCCGGTCCCATGCTCAAATCAAAACAAAATAATTGCAAACAAAACTCCCCCAGGATTTTTGTTAGTTGGAGGCACCCGTTGTTTCGGGCAAGCCATAGATTGATGCTTCTTAGTGGTGGGGGAGTATAAACTTTACCATTCTGCTTGGGAACCGCCTATAATGTGTGTAGCATGGAAGATATGGAGATCTCTCGGTTGTTATGTTGACAATGAAAGTATACCGCTCAAAATATTATTCATCTCTATTTCAAAACCGAGCTCTAGCACGTCTACAAATCCCTGTTTCCCTCTGCGAAGGGCCTATCTATTTACTTTTATGTTGAGTCATCATCCTCTTATTAAAAAGCACTAGTTGGAGAGCACCGCTGTCATTTGCATGTATTATTGTTAGTTTACATTGAGTATGACTTGACTGGATCTCTTTTACCAGGAATTACAATTTCCAGTCAGTCCTTGATCTTCAGGGGTGCTCTACATTTATGTTTTGCGGTCTTAGGAAGGGCTAGCGAGATACCATCTTATTATATCATATTATGATTGTTTTGAGGAAGTGTTGTCATCCGAGATTTATTATTATTGTTCGCTAGTTGATTATGCCATTGGTATGAGTAAACATGAGACCTAAGTGTTACTATGGATATGGTTAGTTCATAATGTTTGCTGAAAACTTGAATGTTGGCTTTACATATTTACAACAAGAGAAAACAGAGTTTGTAAAAGTTTTTATTTATCACTTTCAGTTGGTCAACTGAATTGCTTGAGGACAAGCAAATGTTTAATCTTGGGGGAGTTGATACGTCTCCAACGTATCTACTTTTCCAAACACTTTTGACCTTGTTTTGGACTCTGACTTGCATGATTTGAATGGAACTAACCCGGACTGACGCTGTTTTCAACAGAATTGCCATGGTGTTATTTTTATGCAGAAATAAAAGTTCTCGGAATGACTGGAAAATCGACGGAGAATATTTTTGCAATATATAAAAAGTACTGGCGAAAGAATCAAGGCCAAGGGGCCCACTGTTGGGGAACGCAGTAATTTCAAAAAAAATCCTATGCACACGCAAGATCATGGTGATGCATGGCAACGAGAGGGGAGCGTATTGTCTACGTACCCTCGTAGACCGTAAGCAAAAGCGTTATGACAATGCGGTTGATGTAGTCGTATGTCTTCAGATCGACCGATCCTAGTACCGAAAGTACGGCACCTCCGTGATCTGCAAACCTTCAGCTCGGCGACTGATACGTCTCCGACGTATCTACTTTTCCAAACACTTTTGCCCTTGTTTTGGACTCTAACTTGTATGATTTGAATGGAACTAACCCGGACTCACACTGTTTTCAACAGAATTGCCATGATGTTGTTTTATGTGCAGAAAACAAAAGTTCTCGGAATAACCTGAAACTCCAAGGAATATCTTACAATAAATAATAAAAAAAATCCTTGCCAAAGATAAAGACCAGGAGGCCCACACCCTGTCCACGAGGGTGGGGGGCGCCCCCCCTAGGGCGCGCCCCCTACCTCGTGGGCCCCCTGGAGACCTCCCGACTCCAACTCCAACTCTATATAACTGCTTTCCGGGAGAAAAAAAATAGGAGAGAAGATTTCATCGCGTTTTACGATACGGAGCCGCCGCCAAGCCCTAAAACCTCTCGGGAGGTCTGATCTGGAGTCCGTTCGGGGCTCCAGAGAGGGGGATTCGTCGCCGTCATCATCATCAACCATCCTCCATCACCAATTTCATGATGTTCACCGCCGTGCGTGAGTAATTCCATTGTAGGCTTGCTAGACGGTGATGGGTTGGATGACATTTACCATGTAATCGAGTTAGTTTTGTTAGGGTTTGATCCCTAGTATCTGATACGTCTCCAACGTATCTATAATTTTTGATTGCTCCATGCTATATTATTTACTGTTTTGAATGTTTATGGGCTTTATTATACACTTTTATATCATTTTTGGGACTAACCTATTAACCCAGAGCCCAGTGCCAGTTTCTGTTTTACCCTATTTTAGGGTTTCGAAGAAAGGAAAATCAAACGGGGTCCAATTGACCTGAAACTTCACGGAACTCATTTTTGGAAGCAAAGAAGCCCGGAAGACTTGGAGTGCATGTGGGGGGGTCTGCGAGGAGGTCACGAGGCAGGGGGGGCGCGCCCTCCACCCTCGTTAACCCCTCGTGCCCCCCCTGACGTACTTCTTTCGCCTATATATCTCCATATACCCTAAAAACATCCGTGAGCACAATAGATCAGGAGTTCCGCCGCCAGAAGCCTCCGTAGCCACCGAAAGCCAATCTAGACCCATTCCGGCACCCTGCCGGCGGGGGAATCCTTCTCCGGTGGCCATCTTCATCATCCTGGTGCTCTCCATGACGAGGAGGGAGTAGTTCTCTCTCGGGGCTGAGGGTATGTACCAGTAGCTATGTGTTTGATCTCTCTCTCTCTCATGTTCTTGAGGTGATACGATCTTGATGTATCGCGAGCTTTGCTATTATAGTTGGATCTTATGTTTCTCCTCCCCCTGTACTCTCTTGTAATGAATTGAGTTTCCCCTTTGGAGTTATCTTATCAGATTGAGTCTTTAAAGATTTGAGAACACATGATGTATGTCTTGCCGTGCGTATCTGTGGTGACAATGGGATGCCACGTGATTCACTTGATGTATGTTTTGGTGATCAACTTGCGGGTTCCGCCCATGAACCTATGCATAGGGGTTGGCACACGTTTTGGTCGTGATTCTCCGGTAGGAACTTTGGGGCACTCTTTGAGGTTCTATGTGTTGGTTGAATAGATGAATCTGAGATTGTGTGATGCATATCGTATAATCATACCCACGGATACTTGAGGTGACATTGGAGTATCTAGGTGACATTAGGGTTTTGGTTGATTTGTGTCTTAAGGTGTTATTCTAGTACGAACTCTAGGGCTGTTTCTGACACTTATAGGAATAGCCCAACGGATTGATTGGAAAGAATAACTTTGAGGTGGTTTCGTACCCTACCATAATCTCTTTGTTCGTTCTCCGCTATTAGTAACTTTCGAGTGACTCTTTGTTGCATGTTGAGGGATAGTTATGTGATCCAATTATGTTAGTATTGTTGAGAGGACTTGCACTAGTGAAAGTATGAACCCTAGGCCTTGTTTCCTAGCATTGCAATACCGTTTACGCTCACTTTTATCATTAGTTACCTTGCTGTTTTTATAATTTCAGATTACAAATACCTTTATCTACCATCCATATACCACTTGTATCACCCTCTCTTCGCCGAACTAGTGCACCTATACAATTTACCATTGTATTGGGTGTGTTGGGGACACAAGAGACTCTTTGTTATTTGGTTGCAGGGTTGCTTGAGAGAGACCATCTTCATCCTACGCCTCCTACGGATTGATAAACCTTAGGTCATTCACTTGAGGGAAATTTGCTACTGTCCTACAAACCTCTGCACTTGGAGGCCCAACAACCTCTACAAGAAGAAGGTTGTGTAGTACACATCAAGCTCTTTTCTGGCGCCTTTGCCGGGGAGGTGAGTGCTTGAAGGTATATCTTTAGATCTTGCAATCGAGTCTTTTAGTTTCTTGTTTTTATCACTAGTTGGCGTGCTATTGTAAAAAGTGGAATTAAGTTTGTCTCATACGCTTCACCTTTTTAATATCTTGCGTGAGTATGATGGAAAGGATAACTGTACTCAAGTGCTAGAAGAAGAAATCTATAAAATGTTTGGCACTAAATATTTGAATGATGGGCATGATTTCAATGTTGTTAGTATGAATTCCTTGAATATCCATGATGCTAATGATATGCAAAGCCACAAGCTTGGGGAAGCTATGTTTGATGAAGATGATATTTTTTGTTCCCCAAGCTTTGATGAGAAAATTTACTATGATGAAAGCATGCCTTCTATCTATGATGATTATTGTGATGACACGTATGCTTTAAAGAATAATGATAACCATGAAACTTTTCATCTTGATTTCAATTTTCAATCACATGATAGTTATTTTGTTGAGTTTTCTCCCACTATTATTAATGAGAAGAATTTTGCTTATGTGGAGAGTAGTAAAATTTCTATGATTGTAGATGATGAAAAGAATGCTTTAGGTGTTGGTTATATTGTTAAATTCATTCATGATGCTACTGAAAATTATTATGAGGGAGGAACATATGCTTGTAGGAATTGCAATAATATCAAGTTTCCTCTCTATGTGCTTAAAATTTTGAAGTTATGCTTGTTTTACCTTCCTATGCAAGTTGATTCTTGTTCCCACAAGTTGTTTGCTCACAAAATCCCTATGAATAGGAAGTATGTTAGACTTAAATATGCTAGTCATATTCTTCATGATGCTCTCTTTATGTTTCAATTCTTATATTTTATGTGAGCATCGTTGAAATCATCATGCCTAGCTAGGGGCGTCAAACGATAGTGCTTGTTGGGAGGCAACCCAACTTTATTTTTGTTCCTTACTTTTTGCTCCTGTTTAGTAATAAATAAATCATATAGCCTCTGTTTATATGTGGTTTTATGCTTTTAATTAGTGTCTGTGCCAAGTAGAACCTTTGGGAGGACTTGGGGAAATTCTTTGTGATCATGTTGTAAAAAACAGAAACTCTAGCGCTCACGAGAATTGATGCCATTTTTATTTGGAGAGTGCTATTGTAACGCCCTCGATGCGGCTATATCTCCCACGTGTCGAAGCATGACTTAGAGGCATAACCGCATTGAAAGCAATGTCGCAAGTGAGGTAATCTTCACACAACCCATGTAATACATAAGGGAAAGAGATACATAGTTGGCTTACAATCGCCACTTCACACAATACATGAATAAAGCATTGCATCATCCAGATACAATCAAGGTCCGACTATGGAACCAAAATAAAAGAAGACTACCCCAAATGCTACACAGATCCCCGATCGTCCCGACTGGGCTCCAGTACTGATCAACTGGAAATGGAACAACACAAAGAACGAGATCTTCATCGAGCTCCTCCTTGAGCTTGGTTGCGTCATCTGCACGGTTCAACGGCACCTGCAAACTGGTTTTGGAAGTATCTGTGAGTCACAGGGACTCAGCAATCTCGCACCCTCGCGATCAAGAATATTTAAGCTTATAGGAAGGGTAAAAGGTATGAGGTGGAGCTGCAGCAAGCGACTAGCATATAAGGTGGCTAACATACGCAAATGAGAGCGGGAAGAGAAGGCAAAAGCACGGTCGAACAACTATGATCAAGAAGTGATCCTATAACAACCTACATCAAACATTACTCCAACACCGTGTTCACTTCCCGGACTCCACCGGAAAGAGACCATCACGGTTACACACGCGGTTGATGTATTTTAATTAAGGTCAACTTCAGGTTTTATACAACTAGACATTAACAAATTCCCATCTGCCCATAACCGCGGGCACAGCTTTCGAAAGTTCAAATCCCTGCAGGGGTGTCCCAACTTAGCCCATCACAAGCTCTCACGGTCAACGAAGGATAATCCTTCTCCCAAGACAATCCGATCAGGCTCGGCATCTAGGTTACAAGACATCCTCGACAATGGTAAAATAAGTCCAGCAACACCACCCGAATGTGCTGACAAATCCTGATAGGAGCTGCACATATCTCGTTCTCAGGGCACACTCAAATGAGACATCCTACGAGTAAAATCAACCCCCAAGTTGCCCCGAGGTGGCCCCGCAGTCTAGTCGGTTGGACCAACACTCAGAGGAGCACTGGCCCGGGGGTTTAAATAAAGATGACCCTTGAGTCTGCAGAACCCAAGGGAAAGAAAAGTCTAGGTGGTGAATGGTAAAACCAATGTTGGGCATTGCTGGAGGAGTTTTATTCAAGGCGAACTGTCAAGGGGTTCCCATTATAACCCAACCGCGTAAGGAACGCAAAATCCGTGAACATAACACCGATATGACAGAAACTAAGGCGGCAAGAGTGGAACAAAACACCAGGCATAAGGCCGAGCCTTCCACCCTTTACCAAATATATAGATGCATTAATTAAATAAGAGATATTGTGATATCCCAACAAAATATCCATGTTCCAACATGGAACAAGCTCCAATCTTCACCTGCAACTAACAACGCTATAAGAGGGGCTGAGCAAAGCGGTAACATAGCCATACAATGGTTTGCTAGGACAAGGTGGGTTAGAGGCTTGGCTTAACAATATGGGAGGCATGATAAAGCATGTGGTAGGTATCGCATCATAGGCATAGTAAAAGAGCGAGCAAGTAGCAAGAAAAGATAGAAGTGATTTTGAGGGTATCGTCATCTTGCCTGAGATCCCGCAAGGAAGAAGAACGAGTCCATGAAGAAGACAAACGGACGAAGTCGAACGGATCCTCACAAACGCGACATTATCGGAACTAACCCGAAGAAGTAACACCTGAAAGAAGCAAACAACATAGTAATCAACCATCACATAATCATGGCATGATGCACAACCAAGTATGATACATGTCCGTTTTAATGAAGCATGGCATGGCAAAAGTGCACAAGCAATCCTACAAATTAAGTGGAGCTCAATATGCAACTCCGTTGCATATTGACGAAACACCACGTGACTTATTTAGTTCGAACTTGCTTATGTACCCAACAATATTAAATGTTGTTAACCATGGCAAGGGGTGAAGCATGACAAAACTACCTATCTAGGCAAGTTTAATTGAGGCCGGAACAATCAAACAACAAGTCCAGAAAATCCTCATGTGCAATTTATGGATTTGGTATTGTTCTGCCCTAAACCATATTTTATAGTTGTTAAACATGCAAAGCAATGTCACCATGTTAAACTAGGCATTTTTCCACCCCATTTGCATATAAAGTTTATTAAATTTGGAGCTACGGTTATTTAGTTATGAATTAAAGCATTTTAACATGGCATTTAAGCAAATTTAAACAAACAGTATTTAAAGCATTTTAAAAATGGATGAAAATGACATATTATGAAACTAGATGAAAAACTAAGCATATTTCATATATAAATTGTTTTAATCCAATGCACGGTTGTGAAGTTATTAAATGAATGATCATGAAGGGGTTTTCTGCAAAACTGTTGTCTCAGGAATAAATGATAAAATCGCCAAAACGGAAAAAAGGCACAGGCTGAATCTGGTGGGCACTGGGAGCTCACCATGGGCCTCGGCCCAGGTTAGTGAAGAGGCCAGGCAGCGCTGGGGTTGGCCTCACCGTGGGCGCGGCCCAGCTGGTGGAGAGGCCTCGTAGGCCGGCTGGATGGAAGCGACCCAGACAAAAGGTCAACAGGAGCGAGGCAGGGTCGAGGCGCTCGCTGGAGCTCGATGCAGAGCACGACGCGACAGCGGCTGCAGGTGTGCTGGGCAGGGATGGTTCAACGCGGGCAGCTCCGGTCGGGATCCTCTGGATCGAACGTAGCAGAGGACGGAGGGGCCCTAGGGCAGCTCGATTTGGTCAGCGGCGGGGATCGGTCAGGGGAGCTGGTGTCCCGTGGCAGCGATGAGCGGTGGAGGAAAATCCATGGTGCTCGACGCAGGAATCGGCTTCAGACGCGGAGCTCGCCGGATCCGATAGCGGTGAAGGTCGTCGAGGCAGGGAATGGAGCTTCGGCGGCTTGGCCGCTCCGAGCGAGGCTCAAGGAGCTCGGGCACGTGTCATCCATGGCGCTGCTCCTATGGCACAACGAGGGAGGGAGAGGTTAGAGAAGGGAGAGACGAGAAAAAGAGGAGGACATGAAGAAGGAGCGGGTGGTCTGGCCTGGTTCGGTCCCTGGCGGCGGCGGCGGACGACGAGGTGAGGAGGAGGAGCACGGGGAGGATCTGGAACAAAGAAGAGCATGGGGTTTCATTCCTGGCGTCTTGCAGGAGTTCCTACTTTAACGAAGCTCGTCAGCGGCACGGAGATGAGGAGAGCTCAGGCGCTGCTCGCTGCTGCACGGGTATGGGGCGTGGAAGCTACAGGCGGCGGCATGTCCATGGCGTCAGGAAGGAGAGGGATCGAGCAGAGGCCGGTGAGGTTGGTCGGGGATGGATTGGATCGGCTTGGTGGTTGGTTGGGCACTGAAAACAAGAAGAGTGGCGGCGGGGATGGATTGGATGGATGGAAGGATGGGACAGGATCCTTAATTCCTAGGGTTGCCCATTATATACGCTGGTGGGTTAGGTTAGAGGCTAATGGAACCCTCCGATCATAAATGGACGGTCGGGAAAAATAGGCTAGGGAGCCCAAATAAGAAAACGGAGATGTTTTGTAGATGTTTGGGGATGATCCGGACACAACGGTAACGACAGTCCGGGTCGGGTCCGGGACAGCTTTCGGACACGCGTGTGAGGAGGTCCGCGGACTGACGAGAGAGCCTAGGTTGGGCGTGACGGTAGGTAGTGGGCTGTGCGG
The DNA here is from genome assembly GCF_002162155.2 of Triticum dicoccoides. Taxonomy (NCBI): domain Eukaryota; kingdom Viridiplantae; phylum Streptophyta; class Magnoliopsida; order Poales; family Poaceae; genus Triticum; species Triticum dicoccoides. The sequence goes on from NC_041386.1 coordinate 586,190,132, forward strand.
AAGTCCTCGGGCTGAGAGAAGAGAAGAGAGAGGCCCAGCGACTGTTTCTGAAGATCAAAAACGTCCGACGATAGACCGATTATAATGTCGCTATAGTTATCCGTTAGGGCATCACAGGAACTCCGATTACGATGAAACTTGGCAGGCGGTCTACCTACACTATAACAAGACCGCACGCCAACTCTCATCCCATTCTGAGAACATTTTTCAGCCACTTATAAAATAATATTTCGGACATGCCGCGGGCGCGTGCAAGGGTGATTGGGCTCAGAACGGACAACGGAGAGAACTCGGAGAAGCCGGACGAATGCAAGTTGTAAAACATGATGATGCAATGCACATGATGACATGATAAGATGCAACACGCGAGCAAATGACATGACAACGTCAGCGAATAACTGGAAGACACCTGGCACATCGGTCTCGGGGCGTTACAACACTCCACTACTATGAGAGGATCTTGTCCCGAGATCTAGAATGGCACCGGAGGGAAAACGGAAGAGAAAGAGAAGAGGTAAAACTAAGTTGCTCCTTTGACAAACGAGTGAAACCAAAGAACCTTGCAAAGGTTAAGGCATTTCGAGAAAAGAATACAACGGAGATGACGAAGCTGAAAACACTCAGTTAGAAAAGAGGAACAAGGGAGAACAACTTCAGGCAGCACTCCGATTGAAAAGAAAAGGAATTGAATAAGAACTTGATAAGATGAGGGAACTGGAATGAAAACACGACACTCTGGTTGAATGAATAAGCAAAGGAAAGAACATGATCTTTGACAAAACGAGATGAAGGTTTGAAGAGAGCAACATCACAATGCCTCCGAAAGGAGTGAGAGAATGGAATGGAATGAACGGAGGGGGAAAACAAGGTCTTGAGAGAGCACGCTTACAACAAAAACTAGAACGGAGTTGTTGGTTATCAACAACTAAAAGAACAGGCTTGTTGAGGGCTTATGGAAAACATCTCAAAAACTTGAGGTGAAAACCTGCCACAAACGAAAACAATTGGTTGCTTGAGAGCGATGGAGAGATGAAAACATCTTTCATCGCGAGAATAGGAGGAAACTTGGATCATTGATAAACACCATAAACAACAACATTCCTTAGGGAAGGTTTTAGGTGAAATATAACCCAAGATAACTCCAATGAAGAGATTGATGGATTTAAGATATCTCATTCTTGACAACATGTGAATCATGAAACATGAACTCAAATTATGAAGAATGACATAATACCACCTCCAATGATAGGGAAGGAAGAATTGCACTCCGGAATGCAAGATGAAGAATGCTTGAGCTCCTCTAAAAAGAATCTCAAAGAACACTTCAAGAAGGAATTAAATCTTTCATGGGCCACCATGTAGCGCCTCCATGAAGAACTCCGGTAAACAAAAGGATAACGCAAAGAAAGATGAAAAGAATAAGGTTGAAGCCTTGCAATGATTGAATGAAGCTTTGCGACGAGATAAATGAGAGATCTTGAAACTCCGGGAAAAGAAAAGATGAAACAAATGAAACCGAGAATTGGTGAGCCTCCGGAATAAGGAATTAATGCCTTGGATGAAACAATAATAAGAATTACATTATGCGTATCCTTCATCAATTAAATTGATGACAAATAATGGATTTGGCACACTACTTATTCTCGTAGCAAGGATTAAGAGAGATATAGCGCAAACTTGAGAAGGTCTTCAACGAATCACCGGTCGGGTTGAAACAACAAAAAAATTGATATGATAAACGAAGGAAGAAAAATCTTTGAAGCACCACCGTAAGAATAGAAAATGAATGAAGTAAAAGGGATGAATCACCGGTAAGAATAAGAGAACAAAAGAAGATACTTGAGGGGATTCAGATACATGAGAATGAAGAGAGCACGAGTTGATTAGAGGATATTTGAACGATGCACCGGTAGGATTTGGGGAACGAGAGCTGAAAGCTGAGAATGAATAATTCTGAGATGATGGGCTCCGAAGAATCAAACTGAAAAAGACTCCTGAATTACTCCGGATGGGTGAAAAGGATTCTCACAATCGAATACAATTACGAGAGGATGGCAACAAGCTGGAATCACGAATCTTTGGAAGAATGAATATGATTGCAGAGAAGCTCTTTTCCGGCCTTCAGATATTGAGAAAAAATGACGAGAACCACCACTAAGAATTGTTGAGACACTCCGGAAGAATCAAAAGCGATGAGGTAGAGTGTAGCGACCTGACCCGAATGGATCAAGTCTCTGTGCTTAAATGTCATCCCTGGATCGGTATGCTGACACACACAGTACTCGAGGATTTATAACAGAGGTAAATCACATGTGTAAAGTAACGTAAATACTATTACCTCAATCCAAAATAGTGGACGTAACAAGGTTGTGGATTCCCATCAACAGCAACGGCAAAGTTGAGTGTAGAAATCGTAACCCTAACGTATCACTTACTCGTCGTAAGATAATTCCTGCAACATGAGACGTTGCAGCCACAAAGGGTCAGTACATTGAATGTACTGGCAAATTCACACCATAGAGAATGATTAATAAAGGCTATCACTACATGCATATTTGGCTGGTGGAAAAGCTCTATGGTTATAAGGTTTTTTGCGAAAAGCCAATTTTTCCCTACTGCAAAGGAATAAATTTTATTTAACTATCATGGCGGTTGTTAATCATTGAGAATGGTTGACAGCATTCTCAATTCCCAATTAAGTAACATCATTAAACCCAACAAAATTATTTAAAGTCACATGATGAGATTCAGATGATAATCCAAGTACTAGATACTCAAGATGTCCATAACCGGGGACACGACTAATCATGGTTAGTTTATACACTCTGCAGAGGTTTGCGCACTTTTCCCCACAAGACTCGATCTCCTCCATTGGATTTCTCGCACTACATGGTGTTTGAGAAACGGATGACCGAGACATAGTCTTTCAGAAGCATTTGCAACTTACGATGGGTAGACCGTACCACCTACTACCCCTACATCTGCTAGTCTACCACTATAAGAGACTTAATCAACTATGCTAGAGCCCATAATAGCTTGTGGCTGCACACAGAAGTTTCTAGTATGAATAATCTCATGATCCCTTTGAGCCTGGGTGGCGGTCCATAAAAAAACAGGCAAATCCTGGAATACCCAGGTGCCTCAATCCACCCAGATGTGTGTTAAATTTGCCACCTTAAGTAAACCATTAATTAACAAACTCACATTTGTCATGAAATACTCTCAAACCCAATCCATGTCTACAAGCATAGCATGGCAATATAAGCATAACGTAATAGTAACTCCCAAGGTTTGAATGTAGGGCAATAGGTTCCTACCTCATCAACTACTTCCCAATACCCACATGTTATCAATCCTACTCATGCAATGTTTGAGGTTTGAAACTAATGCATAAAAACTGGGTATGAATGGGATATGATCAAAGTGTGAACTTCCCTGCAATGTTGATGAAGATGATTCACACTCAAAACTCTTGATAGTTCTACTCGTCACACTCCGGTCAATCTATCGTACGCAAGCAATAGAACCACACATAAGCAATCACTCAACAGATCAGAAAGATCGAAGAAGACAATTCAGAAAACATCAAAACCAAGCAAATAACTCCTGCAACATAAAACAATTTCTAACAGTACCAAAATTATTTGAATTTGGCCTTATCAGAAAGTTTAGGTCAAGAGCTTCGATTTGCAAAAAGAATTAACTCAAACAGAGCTACGAAACTCAAGTTATGATCAAACAAAGTTTGAATTCAAATCTGATCTAATTCAAATTTTAAAATTTTCAAAAAGAGGTTTAAGTTCTTTTACTGGATAGAGGGGATCATAACGAAGAAGTGGGCATTGGTTTCGTTGAATTGGACTAACGAGTAAAAAGTTGTAGCCGTTTGAAGTACACGGACTAATCTGTGAAGAAAATTTATCACGAATAGGTCCCTGGCCGAAAACTAAAATAAAAGAAAAAGAGAAACGCTACCGAACGAACGTTCGCTGCCGAACGTCAACTAATGAATATGTTCACTAGAACTACCTAAACAGAAAACGTTCGTGGTGGCGTTCTCCGGCGATGGCAACGGCGAGGCAGGACGGCGCTGCAGCGGCTCCGGCGGGGTGCAGCAACGACGGTGGCGGCGTGGGGCGGATGCGGCAGAGGGCCACGGCAGCGGCGGAGCGGCGCAAGGCGGCGGAGACGGCGGTACGAGGGTGCGGCGGCGGATCTCGCCGGGGCGGCGGCGGTTGCTGCGAGGAGCAGCGCGGGGCGAGGGGACGGGGTATTTAAGAGGAGGGGGAGGCGAGAGGCGTGGCCGAGGGGTAAAGAGAGGCGACGCGAGTAGTCCGAGGCGGGGTCGGCGGCCATGGCGGCACGGCGGCGTGCTGCGGGTAGAGTCCCGCCCGGGAGGTCAGGGCGCACGGTGTCGGGCTGGGCCATGGCCTGGCTTTGGCTGGGCCGGCCTAGTCGGGGAAGATTTTTTTAAAGCATTTCCAGAAAATTAAAATAATAAAAAGAGATAATTAAAAATATTATATAGGCATATAATATATCAACATTTTCAGAAAAATATTTTCTATAACATGAACATTTTTCTTGCATTAAATAAAATACAGATAAATTCTAATAATTCAAACAGTGCTCCTGCTCTAATAAAATCCAATAAAAATCATTTTAAAAATACCAAAATGATTTCAAATTAATTTTTCTCCAATTTTCTATTGTAGGGAATCATGTTACCCTATTTTCCATGTATTTTGTTTTTGGAGAAATATAATTTGAATAAAACTCAAATAACTCTAAATTGAAAAAATCCAAAAGGACTTTGAATTTGATCCTTTTAACTTCCAACTCATATTTCATATATTTTGAAGAAGTCATTTTATCTTTTCTCATGAAAATCATTGAGTTGCTTGAAGTTTATGAATTTCAAATACTTCCAAATGAAATTCAAATATTTTCAACAACCCTTTTCATTTAATTTATATGGAAGAAGTCATGTCATCTTCTCTCTAGGGTTTTGTGTTGAAAAGAATTTGAATTCATGGAGATCACGAATGAAAAATGAAAGTTTATGAAAGTCCTTTTATTCCCTCTCATTTAACGTTCAAAATGTTTCAAATTTCACTCAATCAATCACACAACAATCAATCAATCAATCAATCTATTTATTATAACATTCCAAAATTTAGAATTTTGGGATGTTACAAACCTACCACCCTTAAAATGAATCTCGTCCTCGAGATTCGGAGAGGCTAGAAAGAAAGAGGTTAGGGTCGGGTGAGGGAGTCCTGGATTAGGGGGTGTTCGGGTAGCCGGACTATACCTTCAGCCGGACTCTGGGACTATGAAGATACAAGATTGAAGACTTCGTCCCGTGTCCAGATGGGACTTACCTTGGCGTGAAAGGCAAGCTTGGCGATGCGGATATTCAAGATCTCCTACCATTGTAACCGACTCCATGTAACCCTAACCCTATCCGGTGTCTATATAAACCGGAGGGTTGTAGTCCATAGGCAATCAACTCCATACACAACAATCATACCATAGGCTAGCTTCTAGGGTTTAGCCTCCTTGATCTCGGGGTAGATCTACTCTTGTACTACCCATGTCATCAATATTAATCAAGCAGGACGTAGGGTTTTACCTCCATCAAGAGGGCCCGAACCTAGGTAAAACATCCTGTTCCCTGCCTCCTGTTACCATCCGGCCTAGACGCACAGTTCGGGACCCCCTACCCGAGATCCACCGGTTTTGACACCGACATTGGTGCTTTCATTGAGAGTTCCTCTGTGTCGTCGCCTTTAGGCCCGATGGCTCCTTTGATCATCAACAACGATGCGGTCCAGGGTGAGACTTTTCTCCCCGGACAGATCTTCGTCTTCGGCGGCTTCGCTCTGCGGGCAAATTCGCTCAGCCACCTGGAGCAGATCGAAAGCTACGCCCCTGGCCATCAAGTCAGGTTTGGAAGCTTAAACTACACGGCTGACATCCGCGGAGACTTGATCTTCGACGGGCCCGAGCCACGGCCAAGCGCCCCACACTATCTCGAGGGGCATGATCTAGCTCTGCCCCCGGACAGTGTCCTGGAGGCCGCACACGCCTCGGTTCCGACCTCTAACTCGGAGCCTATTGCGCCGATCGAGGATGAGCGGTTGGACGTCAGCTCGGGGGCTACGATCCTGAAAGCGATCGAGCTGAACGCTAGCCCCGCACTCTGCACGACCCGTGACTCCGAGGATCCGGAGTCCTTCCCGGACTCCGAACCCCCGCGCCCCTTCCAATCGAATCCGATTGGGCGCTGATAATGGAGTTCACCGCCGCAGACATCTTTCAGCATTCGCCTTTTATCAGGAGAGCCCTGGTCGGACTACGGTCAGCGAGGGTGGGATACGAACGATGAGGAAATTCAAAGCCCACCCACCACCCACTTTGTAGCCACTGTCGACGATCTAACCGACATGCTTGACTTCGGCTCCGAAGACATCGACGGCATGGACGACGATGTAGGAGACGAACAGGAACCAGCACCTGTAGGGCGCTGGAAGGCCACCTCGTCATATGTCATATATATGGTGGATACTCCAAAAGATGGAGATGGCGATGGAACAGTGGGGGATGACGCCCCCAAGAAATAGCCAAAGCGCCGGCGGCGCCGCTCTAAATCCCGCCAAAGCAAAAACGGTGATTCCGGCACAGGAGATAATACTACCCCGGATAACGTCGAAGAACACCCACCTCAGCAAGATTCGACACAGGAAGATGGAAAAGCCAGCCCTCATGAGAGAGCGGCAGACCGAGAGGTCGAGGATGATAACTATACGCCTCCCTCTGAAGACGAGGCAAGCCTCGATGACGACGAATTCGTCATACCATGAGACCTCGCCGAACAAGATCGTTTTAAACGCAGGCTTTTAGCCACGGCAAGCAGCCTCAAGAAAAAGCAGCAATAGCTTAGAGCCGCCCAAGATTTGCTAGCTGACAGATGGACTGAAGTCCTTGCGGCCGAAGAGTATGAACTCGAACGCCCCTCCAAGAGTTACCCGAAGCGCAGGCCGCTACCCCAATCAGAGGAGGAAGCACCTACATCACCAGCGCATGACATGGCAGACCGGCCACCTCGCCGCCGCGACAGAGAGGCCTCTCGGCCCTCCACCCAAGCCATCCCTCGACGCTGCTCAAATAAGGCACGGGAAAATGCGCCCGACCTGCGAGACATACTGGAGGATAAGGCAAGACAAACAAGATCGATCTATGGATCGCGCAGGAGCCCTACGGCATGTGACAATGATTTTCACTCCGGATACAACAAATCCGGCCGGGCCGAACACAACAGACATAGCTCTTCCGAGCTGCGTCGTGATATAGCCCAGTACAGAGGCGCCGCACACCCGCTATGCTTCACGAATGAAGTAATGGATCATAAAATCCCAGAGGGTTTCAAACCCGTAAACATTGAATCATACGATGGCACAACAGATCCGGCGGTATGGATCGAGGATTATCTCCTTCACATCCACATGGCACGCGGCGATGATCTATACGCCATCAAATACCTCCCGCTCAAACTTAAAGGACCGGCCCGGCATTGGCTTAACAGCTTGCCAGCAGACTCAATCGGTTCTTGGGAGGACCTGGAAGCCGCATTCCTCGACAACTTCCAGGGCACTTACGTGCGACCACCGGATGCCGACGACTTAAGCCACATAATTCAGCAGCCAGAGGAATCGGCCAGACAATTCTGGACACGGTTCCTAACAATAAAAAACCAGATAGTCGACTGTTCGGACGCAGAGGCCCTAGCAGCCTTCAAGCATAACATCCGCGACGAGTGGCTTGCCCGGCACCTGGGACAGGAAAAACCGAAATCCATGGCAGCCCTCACAACACTCATGACCCGCTTTTGCGCGGGAGAAGACAGCTGGCTAGCTCGCAGTAACAACTTATCCAAGAACCCTGGTTATTCGGATACCAAGGACAAAAGTGGTAGGACACGTCGGAATAAGCAAAAATGCCACGTTAGCAGCGACAGCAATGAAGACACGGCAGTCCATGCCGGATTCAAAGGCTATAAATCCGGTCAGCAGAAAAAGCCATTCAAAAAGAATACTCAGGGCCCGTCCAGTTTGGACCGAATACTCGATCGCTTGTGCCAGATACATGGCACCCCCGAAAGGCCAGCCAATTACACTAACAGGGATGGTTGGGTGTTCAAGCAGGCAGGCAAGTTAAGGGCCGAAAACAGAGACAAGGGGCTGCACAGCGACGACGAGGAGCCCAAGCCGCCGAACAACAATGGACAGAAGGGCTTTCCCCCACAAGTGCGGACGGTGAACATGATATACGCAACCCACATTCCCAACCGGGAGCGGAAGCGTGCGCTACGGGACGTATACGCGATGGAGCCAGTCGCCCCAAAGTTCAACCCATGGTCCTCCTGCCCGATCACTTTTGATTGAAGGGACCATCCCACTAGCATCCGTCATGGCGGCTTCGCCGCATTGGTTCTCGACCCAATCATCGACAGATTTCATCTCACAAGAGTCCTCATGGACGGCGGCAGTAGCCTGAACCTGCTTTATCAGGATACAGTGCGGAAAATGGGCATAGATCCCACAAGGATTAAGCCCACAAGAACGACCTTTAAAGGCATTATACCAGGTGTAGAAGCCAACTGTACAGGCTCAGTAACACTTGACGTGGTCTTCGGATCCCCGAACAATTTCCGAAGCGAAGAGTTAATCTTCGATATAGTCCCGTTTCGCAGTGGTTATCACGCCCTGCTCGGACGAACCGCATTCGCAAAGTTCAATGCGGTGCCGCACTACGCATATCTCAAGCTCAAGATGCCAGTCCCTCGAGGAGTAAGTACGGTCAACGGAAACACCGAACGCTCCCTCCGCACGGAGGAGCATACTGCAGCTCTCGCAGCGGAGGTACAAAGTAGCCTTCTCAGGCAATTCTCCAGTCCGGCCATTAAAAAGCCAGACACTGCCAAGAGCGCCTGGAGTAACCCACAGCAGGACCGCCTGGCACACTCTGAGCAAGCGTAGCAATGCGGCCCCAACCCCAGCTTTCGCGACATAGCGAAACCAGTACCTCGCGTACATAACTACGCCCTTGAAATACCATGGGCATAGGGGAAGGGGCACAATAATGGCACACCCAAAATACGGCTTAAAACGTACTAGGGGCTGCCGGATTCTTTTTTTAATTTTTTTCTTACTTTCAGGACTCCATACTTCGGACGACCTATTCGGCAATTCGACTGCCACACAAACGATGCAAGATCCAGGGAGGCAGACAAGCCATGCCGCATTATGGAACTCCCAGGTGGTCTCTGTTACGAGCGGTATACCTATTTTAAACACAATTCCGTGGCCTGCCCCTGGTCAGGACATACTAAATAGTCCAATATTTTTTGCTTACCGCACTATTTGTATCGTTCGGCTTTGATAAATAGCCTCTCTATAAGCAATGCATAGCTTTCTATCTATTTTTCGCATTATCACCTTTTCATATATATGTTTATGACATGTTACACCCGTACACTGTGGTACGGAAAAATACGTCAGGGGCTTTAGTACCCATAAATATGGCGTGAGAAGTCCGTACACTTTCACAAGTGCGGCACCCCGAACTTATAGCACTATATGCATCGGCTCCGAATCATGATTTGGGTCAATAGTTGGGTTTGCCCGGCTCCTATGTTTTGGTGCCTTACGTTACGCTATATCAGCTAAGGTAGCACTAGGAGAACCACTGCGATTGTGCCCCGGTTGAGCTGGGTTAAGCACCTCAGTGGAGAAAGCTAAAACTGACTGTCATGATATGGCGAGAGACCGGTCGCTGTTCGAGAGGTTTTTCGAGTCCCTAAAGACTTATGCCGCTTCGAGCGAGGAGCCGGCTTTGTCCGCCCAAGGCGTGGATAGCGCCCCGAACTCGGTCTTCCGAACTAGGGGCTTCGCCGAAATTTAAAATTATAGAGTTCTATGGCTAAGTGAGAGTGTTCAAGCATTATAGTCCGATTGCCTGGTTCGTTGTGCTGAGCGCCTCCCTCGAAGGACCCAACTATGGGAAAAAGAGCGCTCAGGTTTATCCCGAACACCCCAGCACTAGTGGCATTTGGGAAGAAGCCGACAACTGGCCATCTCTCAATTTTTGATAAACGACCGCATAGAAAGTAATATTTTAAATTCAACAAGCATTGCTTAGCGCATATGAACAAGTTTTCAGCGCACAGGATAAACACGAGCGAGTTCATTCAAAAATTACATCCTTGGTACATTCATCCGCCACAAGGCGGGCACCCGCTAGAACATCCTTATAGTAGTTCTCGGGCTTGCGATGCTCCTTCCCCGGCGGCGGCCCGTCCCTCACAAGCTTCTCACCGTCCAGCTTGCCCCAGTGCACCTTTGCACGGGCAAGGGCCCTACGAGCACCTTCGATGCAGACGGAGCGCTTGATGACCTCGAGCCTTGGACAGGCCTCCACCAGTCGCCACACCAGCCCGAAGTAGCTCCCAGGCAGGGCCTCTCCGGGCCACAGCCGAACTATGAAGCCCTTCATGGCCTGTTCGGCTGCCTTGTGGAGCTCGACCAGCTGTTTCAGCTGGTCGCTCAAGGGCACAGGGTGTCCGGCCTCAGCATACTGAGACCAGAACACCTTCTCCGTCGAGCTGCCCTCTTTGGCTCGGTAGAATGCGGCGGCATTGGATACGCTGCGGGGAAGATCTGCGAATGCCCCTGGAGAGCTCCGGATTCGGGTAAGTAACAAGTACTTCACTTTTATACTTCTGCTTTGCATAAAGAATGCCTTACCCGCCGCTATCTTTTTCATCTCCTCCAACTCTTGGAGGGCCTTTTGGGCTTCGGCCTTGGCAGACTTGGCAGTCTCAAGGGCCGCCGCGAGCTCGAAACTCCTGCTGCACCTGCTGCACCTCGCCGACCTGGGCCTGAAGCTCCAAACTCTCATGTTTTTTCATGAGAGCTTGAAGCTCCTGCTGCACCTCGCCGACCTGGGCCTCAAGTTTCTCTCGCTCGGTGCACTCCACGGCCGTTTTCTTTTCGGCCTCAGACAGCGCCTGCTTGAGGGTCGCCACCTCAGTCGTGGCCCCTACAATAAGCAGTACAATCCTGTTATTTTTTGCAATCATGTCTTTTTATAGGCACTTTTTTGTAAGGTATTTCTTACCATCTTTCTCCTCGAGCTGCCGTTTGGCAAGGTTGAGCTCTTGCTCGGTCCGCTCGAGGCCCTATTTCAGGGCACCCACCTCTGTAGTCAGTGCGGCGGTGGCCAGTAGCGAAGCCTGCATACGTATATTGACTCCTTTTTAGTTAGACTCCTGCGATATTTAATAGATCCTCTATTCGGCTTTTCTTTCCGAACGCCAAACAGAGCATCAGGGGTTACTGTCTATACGGTAATATTTTTACATATTTTTACTTATCTCGAAGCCTGTTAGAAGGCTAGCACAAGCTTCAGTCAGTCCGCTTTTGGCGGACCGAACCTTCTGGACCACCGTACTCATGATGGCACGGTGCTCCTCGTCGATGGAGGCGCCCTTAAGCTCCTCCAGTAGATTGTCCGGCGCCTCCGGCTGGACGGAGGACGCCGGCTCAGAAGGCTTACTCCTCTTGGAAGGAGTTCGCCTACCGCGGTCCGGAACTGTTGTAGATTCCGATGCGGTGTCCGGCTCAAAGCCGGACTTGGAGCCTTGGGGGGTCTTGTCCCCATCACTCCTGGAGTCCGGGAGGTTGCCTTGTGGCTCCTCCGGAACCACCTCCTCCTGCCCCGGGGCCTGTCGCGGTGCCACTTCGGTGTCGTCCGCAGTGCGGGGGGAGACAGCGGGCGGAACTGAGTTCACGTCCGATGAGTCCAGGGAGCCGCGCGACGATTCGTCGACTTCTGCCCGGGGCGGACTGCATAATTACATTCGACATTAGGGAAATCTATGCAACAAAGGAACATCATGAGTTACTCTGATATCCGAACTTACGATTTCACCGGACGCTTGGCCCTGTTCGGCCACTCCTCTTTGCCCTCTTCAGCGTCGGGAGCGTAGTTCGGCGGAGGGGTCTTCCTTTTCCTAGACCCCTCGGCCTCCCCCGTTGGGGCGGCCTTCCTCTTCTCTCCTCCCTCTGCTGGGGGGAGAGTTTTCTTCTTCCTCCTCCTCATTTTCATGGGAGGAGGGCATCTCGGACTCGTCAGATGACGAGTCCGACACCACCACATTGCGGGCACTCTTTCGAGTCCCTGTGGTCTTCTTCTTCTTGGCCTTCTTCTCCGGCACCACATAAGGCGTCGGAACCAGTAGCTTCACTAGTAGAGCTGGGGCTGGGTCTTCGGGCAGCGGAGCCGGACAGTTAATTGGTCCGGATATTGCCCGCCAAGCCTGTCAAAGGTAAGGGAGTTTAGATCCCGCATAGTGTCAAAATATGAAAAAAGCTTAAACATCCCGTAAAAGGTGTAGATGGCTTACCTCGCTAGCGTGACGCTTCGAGCTGTATCCGCGGTCCTCGGAAGCGGACGTGGGAGCCTCGGCGCCCTTGAATAGCATCTTCCAGGCGTCTTCGTACGTCGTGTCGAAGAGCCTGCTAAGGGTTTGATGTTGCGCCGGGTCAAACTCCCACAGATTAAAATCCCGTTGTTGGCACGGGAGGATCCGGCGGACGAGCATAACCTGGATTACATTAACAAGCCGGACTGGCTTGTTCACCAGGGACTGGATGCATGTTTGCAATCCGGTCACCTCTTTTTCGTCACCCCACGACAGGCTCATCTCTTTCCAGGACACAAGCCGCGTGGGGGGTCCGGATCGGAACTCGGGGGCTACGGTCCATTTCGGATCACGTGGCTCGGTGATGTAAAACCACCCGGATTGCCATCCCTTTAGGGTCTCCACGAAAGAGCCCTCAAACCATAGGACGTTGGCCATCTTGCCCGCCATGGTGCCTCCGCACTCTGCCTGGCTGCCACGCACCACCTTGCGCTTGACGTTGAAGGTCTTGAGCCAGAGGCTGAAATGAGGGCGGACGCAGAGAAAAGCCTCGCACACGACGATAAACACCGAGATGTTGAGGATGAAGTTCGGGGCCAGATCGTGGAAATCCAGGCTGTAGTAGAACATGAGCCCCCGGACAAATGGGTGGAGTGGAAAACCCAGTCCGTGGAGGAAGTGGGGGAGAAATACTACCCTCTCATGGGCCCTTGGGGTGGGGAGAAGCTGCCCCTCTTCAGGAAGCCAGTGTGCGATGTCCTTGGATAGGTATTCGGCCTTCCTTAGCTTCTTGATTTTGCCCTATGTGGAGTTAGAGACCATCCACTTGCCTCCCGCTCCGGACATTGCCGGAGAAGATTGAGGTGGGAAGTGCGGGCTTGGGCGCTGGAGCTCGGGTGCGCAGGAGATGGATAGGCAAAGGAGGAAGAAGGCGTAGGTAAAAAGGTGGATCCTTATCCCCTTATATGGGTGGATGCGGTTGTGCGTCCCCACCTGCCTAGTAAAACTCGCTTGCCTCCCAAGCGCCGTGATAAGTGGCGCGGTTGGGTTACCCACGTCCGTATTGATGAGAATCCCGTAAAGGGGGGGTACACGATCTCTGCTTTGACAAGACGTGCCAAGGAAACCGCCTCGCAAAACACGCTGAGGTGGAAAAGTGAAAACGATTCGAGTGAAGGACTTGGCCGTAGTGTGATGACGCACTGTGGAATACGTCAGCAGATTTGATTTGTGTTAATATTATTCTCTCTATGGCAATATGTGGAAGCTTATTTTGCAGAGCCGGACACTACTCTTGGTGTTTACAATCTTCTATGAAGGACTTGGAGGAGGAACCCGCCTTACAATGCCGAAGACAATTTGCGCGCCGGACTCGTCGTCATTGAAGCCTGGTTCAGGGGCTACTGAGGGAGTCCTGGATTAGGGGGTGTTCAGGTAGCCGGACTCCTAGACTATGAAGATACAAGATTGAAGACTTCATCCCATGTCCGGATGGGACTTACCTTGGCGTGAAAGGCAAGCTTGGCGATGCAGATATTCAAGATCTCCTACCATTGTAACCGACTCTGTGTAACCCTAACCCAATCCGGTGTCTATATAAACCGGAGGGTTGTAGTCCGTAGGCAATCAACTCCATACACAACAATCATACCATAGGCTAGCTTCTAGGGTTTAGCCTCCTTGATCTCGTGGTAGATCTACTCTTGTACTACCCATATCATCAATATTAATCAAGCAGGACGTAGGGTTTTACCTCCATCAAGAGGGCCCGAACCTGGGTAAAACATCGTGTTCCATGCCTCCTATTACCATCCGGCCTAGACGCACAGTTCGGGACCCCCTACCCGAGATCCGCCGGTTTTGACACCGACATCGGGGTCTTCTCAAAATCCATCGATCATCACAAGGGTCTGGGGTGCTACCACCCTTAGAAGCATGGTTACGGTTCCATCAAAACTCATACACTCCATCCTTATTGTTGACAGTGTCAGTCTTCTCAGATTCTCAAGATAATTCCTTCTGTGGCTCTTCCGGTAGTGGCATAACCTTTACCTCAATTCTTCTGTCCTTTCTTCTTGGTAAGGTTATTCTGAGATTGGGTCTTCTTAGCTGACAGGTCTGGCGCCAATACTAAATAACTATTGATATCTCATGGTGGTTAACAATTTAGGGTTTCTCCTGCACGAAATGGGTCTGGTTGATCCTCACCGTATAACCTACGGTTGGCAAAAGCTGCCTTGTACAAGGGGAAAAAATTCTTATACCATCCTAAGGTTTAAACAAGGTTTTGATCATCGTCTCTCTACTATAGGTAAGTCACTCAGATTTACCATCCCATATAGCAAGGCGAATAATAAGAGTAAGTCGGTATGGTGATCAATCCATCCCGCACCCAAATCATTACCTTGTACATGGTTTAGCGTATCTCGCATTCTAACACTCGGTCATCCTGACAAGCATTGCAGAATTTCTCTTGTCGACGAACTAGGTTCGGATAAACCCATTGATTCTGCAAGCCAAACAAACATCTATCGTTCCTTCACAACTCTTAGGTTTTGCGTTACTCCTATAAAATCGTTTGCCGATAAACGTCGTATCTTCCTCCGGGGTTTTTCCTTCAGCAAGAATGTGCTTGCTTCTTGGCAGGTCCAGGGGCCTGTGGGTTATGGCCCATCTCATCACTTGTAGTCCTTGAACTTATCATCGGGCAACTGATCATTATTTCAACTTCCAACTTCCTAGTATTCTTAAATCCATCCAATTGTACTGTCTTCCTTCCTTCTATTGGCACCAAACTAGGACATGATTACTAAGACTCATCATGGAGTTTCCGTTGATCCATATTTCCGACATCATACCTCTTTTATATCCAATAGTAATTTATCTCTTCATCCTCGTGGGATATCCCTCATACCGAGATAAAAACTTATACTTATGAAGTCCATATTCCACTTCATGGAACATCATTATCCTTTCCAGGGTCAAGCGTCCTTACAGGGGAATATTGGCCATCTCTGCATGGCACTTCTTCAACTGGGAAACGTGAAACACATCTTGAACTCCTGACAGTCCTTCGGGTGACTCCAACTTGTTGGCCACTTCTCCCATACGCTCCAAAACTCGGTATGGTCCTACAAATCTCAGGGCTAACCTTCCCTTAACTCCAATTCGTTCAACTCCTCGCAGAGGGGGCACACAAAGACATGCTCTATCTCCAATTTCATAGACTACCTCCTTGAGTTTTTGAGTCTACATAACTCTTCTGCCTGGACTGAGCTACCTTCAGTCTATCTCGAATCAACTTAACATTCTCTTCTGACTCCTTGATCACATTTGGTCCAACAACTGACGTTCTCCAACTTCATCCCACATACTCTTGGGGCATCACACATATCGAGACAAAACTCGTATTCATTTTGTCCGAAATCCACTCAGTGGAGTATCCTTATCTTTTCCAGGAGTCAAGGGTTCTTACAAGGTACTACCACCCTTAAAATGCACAAATCTTCCATAGACCATATTTCTCATATCCTCAAAAATGGTCAAAATTCTTATTCATAGGGTAACAACTCATAAAATCCATATCAGTACCAACGATGCTACTTTATTCATTCTCAAATGATTACTATCTCTTGCTCCTCCATTACATGTCTCAACTCAACACCTCAATATAAAAGAAAATGTTCTCACTTCTACTACTCCATTTCTTTTGTTGCAAACTCAACTATCTAGCAAAATTTTCCTTCTCCTTGGGGCATTCTCTGGCAAAGTGCCCTGCTCCATTACCACTAAAACATATTACTCCTAACAAGTATCGAGGTTTCCTTTTTGGGCAACTGTTGAGGTAGTGCCCTGACTCCTTGCACCTATAACATGTGATATGACTCAGATCCTTCTTGGAATCCACTCTGCTTCTTTTTCTGGACTTTTCCATTCCAATTAGGGCTTCTATTTCCTATGGGTCATACTCTACTTCCTCTGTCGGGAATTCTACTAGATCCCCATTCAAACAATTTTGGGAGATGTGTCCTTCTTCTCCACATGAATAGCAAGACTTAGTGCAGGGTTTACTCAGGTCTTCTTTAGGTGTGTCCTCCATCTCTTCCTTCATCACAGCTTCTTCTAAAATTTCCGTGAGGGCTCCTTTCATTACTTCTTTCTTCTGTTGGATGGTTCGTTGTACCATGGGGTAAATGTGACACTGAGCAGGATAATGGGTAGTCCCTTCACACAAGAAACAAGTAATCTGCCTAGTTGGGCATTCTTCAATTGGGTGACTTCCTTCACAATTAGGGCATTCATCCTTGTGTTCTTTATGGGTGTGTCCGATTTCTCCATGAATCTTGCATGCACAAGGTTTCTTCATATCCTTTCCATAAGGCTTCAACTTCTGGGACACAAGCCGAGACTTTGGCAAAGTCAACTTAAATTCTTTCCAAGTGGTTACTCCTTGCCATCCATTGATGGTTTGGTACATCCTCCACCAAGTAGCAGCACCTCTTTCAAAGCACTAAAGAGCATGTTGGGTCATATCCTTTCCGACTACAGAGCTATTCTTCATGTGATCCTCCATGTTCTAAATCCATCGGTCCGTCTCCAATTGACTTATCGGTCCAGAAAATATAAGCTCATCTTCATTCATCCTCTATTGGGTCCATGGGTTTGGGTGAGATAAGAGAGATAGAGAGGGATACACACAATACAAACAAAAGTTTTGAAAAGACAGATTTTATTTGTGGCTATCGGGAAAAACATCAAACAAATGACAGCTCACAAACGTCGCATCTAACATAGGTATATAACAGGGGTTTGGTCTTCTAAAGGTCAATAAATCTTCAATGTCTCCAAACTCTTCAAGCCTTGTTCATGCCTCCAATGGCTTCTTCTGATCATGCTTGTCTTCTCAAGTTCTTTTGCCAGATCAACTCTATTGACGCGAAGTCTCTCATGACGTCCTTTAATATTCTGGAGTTGCGTTCCAAACTTCCGGTTTCAACATCCTTCACATGAACCATGGTCATACTGTCCTTTAGTTCCTGACAAATCTCCGGTATCTCGAGGTTGAAGCTCCTCCAGCTTGGCTACTTACAGCTTTTGGTTCCTGAGTTCTTCATGAAATGCTTCCTTGTCTAATAGGGCTTCATGGAGCTCCACCTTAAACTTCTTGATGTACTACTCCAGATTCTGGCGTTACACCAGCTAAGGTTAAAACTTCATCTTACTGTTAGGTGCTCCATCAGCCTTCTACCATCCAATCCTTCCGAAGAATGCATGCTTAGCTGAGCTCGGTGACCATAGTATTAGTGGCGATGACATCATGGATAACCGTGTTTCTGCCCTTGTCATTGCCATGAGCTATCTTCCATAGTTGATATCTCCCGCCTTAGGGTTTTCTTGACAAAACTTTGAGTTCTCATGCTCCTTGTTTCAGTCTTTCTCCGATACACCTTGATCTCGGGTATTGACAACTTCCATAATCTGTCAAGTTCCATAAGGATAGCCTTCCTAGGTCATAAAAATCTAGGGATTCTTCAGAGCCTTCAAATTCTCCTAGTCTTCGGAGTCTTCAACCATTGTAGTTTCCATTATTCAGATGCACATTAAATTCCTCTTCATTCCGAAGCGGTCTTAGTTGTACAATATCTTGTACTTCTTGGAGTGGTCTTATCCGTCGAATCTTTGAGTGATCCAAAGGGAAAAGGGATATGGTCTCACTAAAAGGGAATTTTTGAATAAGCTCAGAAGAGAAGAGAGGTAAAAGATCTTTTTGAAAGGGAAAGTTGTAGAGAAAAAGCTTTGCTATGGGCTTGCCAGTTTCTAGGGTCACGTCCTATAGTCAACATGTGCTCTGATACCATCTTGTAGCAACCTGACCCGAATGGATCAAGTCTCTGTGCTTAAGTGTCGTCCCTGGATCGGTATGCCGACACACACAGTACTCGAGGATTTATAACAGAGGTAAATCACATGTGTAAAGTAACGTAAATACTATTACCTCAATCCAAAATAGCAGAAGTAACAAGGTTGTGGATTCCCATCAACACCAACGGCAAAGTTGAGTGTACAAATTGTAACCCTAACGTATCACTTACTCGTCGTAAGATAATTCCTGCAACATGAGACGTTGCAGCCACAAAGGGTTAGTACATTGAATGTACTGGCAAATTCACACCATAGAGAATGAGGAATAAAGGCTATCACTACATGCATATTTGGCTGGTGGAAAAGCTCTATGGTTATAAGGTTTTTTGCGAAAAGCCAATTTTTCCCTACTGCAAAGGAATAAATTTTATTTAACTATCATGGCGGTTGTTAATCATTGAGAATGGTTGACAGCATTCTCAATCCCAATTAAGTAACATCATTAAACCCAACAAAATTATTTAAAGTCACATGATGAGATTCAGATGATAATCCAGGCACTAGATACTTAAGATGTCCATAATCGGGGACACGTCTAATCATGATTAGTTTATAAACTCTGCAGAGGTTTGCACACTTTTCCCCACAAGACTCGATCTCCTCCGTTGGATTTCTCGCACTACATGGTGTTGAGAAACAGATGACCGAGACATAGTCTTTCAGAAGCGTTTGCACCTCACGATGGGTAGACCGTACCACCTACTACCCCTACATCTGCTGGTCTACCACTGTAAGAGTTCACACGACTTAATCAACTATGCTAGAGCCCATAATAGCTTGTGGATGCACATGGAAGTTTCTAGTATGAATAATCTGATGATCCCTTTGAGCCTCGGTGGCGGTCCATAAAAACACAGGCAAATCCTGGAATACCCAAGTGCCTCAATCCACCCAGATGTGTGTTAAAGTTGCCACCTTAAGTAAACCATTAATTAACAAACTCACATTTGTCATGAAATACTCTCAAACCCAATCCACGTCTACGAGCATAGCATGGCAATATAAGCATAACATAATAGTAACTCCCAAGGTTTGAATGCAGGGCAGTAGGTTCCTACCTCATCAACTACTTCCCAATACCCACATGTTATCAATCCTACTCATGCAATGTTTGAGGTTTGAAACTAATGCATAAAAACTGGGTATGAAAGGGATATGATCAAAGTGTGAACTTGCATGCGATGTTGATGAAGATGATTCGCACTCAAAACTCTTGATAGTTCTACTCATCACACTCCGGTCAATCTATCGTACGCAAGCAATAGAACCACACATAAGCAATCACTCAACAGATCAGAAAGATCGAAGAAGACAATTCAGAAAACATCAAAACCAAGCAAATAACTCTTGCAACATAAAACAATTTCTAACAGTACCAAAATTATTTGAACTTGGACTAATCAAAAAGTTTAGGTCAAGAGCTTCGATTTGCAAAAAGAATTAACTCAAACGGAGCTACGAAACTCAAGTTATGATCAAACAAAGTTTGAATTCAAATCTGATCTAATTCAAATTTTAAAATTTTCAAAAACAGGTTTAAGTTGTTTACTGGATAGAGGGATCATAACTAAGAAGTGGGCGTTGGTTTCGTTGAATTTGGACTAACGAGTAAAAAGTTGTAGCCGTTTGAAGTATACGGACTAATTTGTGAAGAAAATTTATCACGAATAGGTCCCTGGCCGAAAACTAAAATAAAAGAAAAAGAGAAACGCTACCGTACGAACATTCGCTGCCGAACATCAACTAATGAATATGTTCACTAGAACTACCTAAACAGAAAACGTTTGTTAAATAAACTAACAAAATAATAAACCGCTCTAATCTAAAACCCAAAAAAAACCGTAGGAAACCGAGGGCTTTTGTACCGGTTCTCGCGGATTCAACCGTGGCGAGAAAAACCAACGGTGGCGGTGGTGGCGTTCTCCAGCGATGGCAACAGCGAGGCGGGATGGCGCTGCAGCGGCTCCGGCGGGGTGCAGCAACGGCGGTGGCGGCGCGGGGCGGATGCGGCAGAGGGCGACGGCAGCAGCGGAGGGGCGCAAGGCAGCGGAGACGGCGGTGCGAGGGTGCGGCGGCGGATCTCGCCGGGGCGGCGGTGGTTGCTGCGAGGAGCGGCGCGGGGTGAGGGGACGGGGTATTTAAGAGGAGGGGGAGGCGATAGGCGTGGGCGAGGGGTAAAGCGAGGCGGCGTGAGGAGTCCGAGGCGGGGACGGCGGCCATGGCGGCGTGCTGCGGGCGGAGTCCCGCCCGGGAGGTCGGGGCGCGCGGCGTCGGGCTGGGCCGTGGCCTGGCTTCGGCTGGGCCGACCTAGTCGGTGAAGATTTTTTTTAAAAAAGCATTTCCAGAAAATTAAAATAATAAAACGAGATAATTAAAAATATTATATAGGCATATAATATATCAAAATTTTCAGAAAAAGATTTTCTATAACTTGAACATTTTTCTTGCATTAAATAAAACACACATAAATTCTTATAATTCAAACAGTGCTCCTGCTCTAATAAAATCCAATAAAATCATTTTAAAAATACCAAAATGATTTCAAATTAATTTTTCTCCAATTTTCTATTGTAGGGAATCATGTTACCCTATTTTCAATGTATTTTCTTTTTGGAGAAAAATAATGTGAATAAAACTCAAATAACTCTAAATTGAAAAAAAATTCCAAAAGGACTTTGAATTTGATCCTTTTAACTTCCAACTCATATTTCATATATTTTGAAGAAGTCATTTTATCTTCTCTTATGAAAAACATTGAGTTGCTTGAAGTTGATGAATTTGAAATATTTTCAAATGAAATTCAAATATTTTCAACAACCCTTTTCATTTAATTTAAATGGAAGAAGTCATGTCATCTTCTCTCTAGGGTTTTGTGTTGAAAAGAATTTGAATTCATGGATATCACGAATGAAAAATGAAAGTTTGGGAAAGTCCTTTTATTCCCTCTCATTTAACTTTCAAAACGTTTCGAATTTCACTCAATCAATCACACAACAATCAAACAATCAATCAATCTATCTATTTATTATAAAATTCCAAAATTTAGAATTTTGGGATGTTACATAGAGCCACGATGGAAAGAATTAGAAATGTCTTGAAGAAACCAACCGACTGATGGTAACTCATTCTTACGTCAAACTTCAAAAAGAAATTCGAGGATAGCTCCTGGAAAATAAGAAGAGTCAGGTAAGATCCTGGAAAAAGACCTGTGGGTTAGGGCCCACTCAAAAGAAAAAACACCATTGACAAGATTTAAAAGAGAGATTGCGTCGGTTGAATTAAATGGCTTGAATGAGATAACATCCTCGAAAGAGCTTGAATGAAAACAGAGTAGAAACACGAATCTTCGAGATATCTTGAGCACTCCGGATCAATTGAATAGCGAGAAATGAATGAATATGAGGTGCACCGGCATTAGAAGGTATTTGAAACGAGGAAAAAGATATGATGAACAAATCTTGAATTAAATCCACCGGAGAAAAAAGGCAAATAATGATGAACTTGAGGCTCCGTTAGAAATCTTCATGAGAATCACGAGATAAGAATATTGATTGAAAAGAATGGAGAGACTTCACATCAGTAAAATGGATACTTGATTAAGAAATTCGAGTCCTCGAAGAAAAAAGGGAGGGTGGGCGGGAAAACAAAGGCAACTTGGAGACGAATGAAACAAACACCGTTGAGAAGACTTGAGTTGATCTTGCGGATGTTGAAATGCTTGGATCCACTTGAAGAGAAACACGCCGGTTGAAACGGATTGACATGACAATCTCGATGATCATGAAGGATTGGTATTCACATAGGAACATGAGAACACCGCTTAGGAAAGGTATGGAATCAACATTTGACTTCGAAGCAACTCGAATACCACAAATCAAAACAAAACGAAGGATTGGCTTGCAGAATAAGCCGAAACAAACATATGATAGAGATTTCGTCCGAAGTTTTCGTGGTGGGGCCTACACGGGCTCGATCGTACAGCACCATCATGTACAAGGCAGTGCACATGACATATGAAGCATCCCCGAGTCGGCATAGCCAAGGACTCTTTAAGACACAACAAGACCACTATAAAACCAACCGTGGATAGGCGGACCACTAGACGTTGAACCCCAATTTCGTATCATACATCTGTCGGAAAGATATCCTAAGAGCTACTTGAATTACCACTTATAAGCTCCCGAAACTTTCCGGTTATGCAATCAGGTGTTGGGGATACAGGGGAAGCATAATATCTCACACAAAACTAGCAAATCCTACATCCAGCTGTATCCATCCTTCAACACATAACCAAGAAACCTTCGGAAATCGTTTACCTCAACCTTCGAAAAGCATCCGTTGTACGAGTTATGGCAATACTCCCGAACTCCCGCTCCAGTACTGGGTGGCGTCGAGGTTATCTCACCAACAACTGCATAAAAGAGATTTTCGATGTCGGCAAAACTAAACTCAGGTATTCCATAATTGCAACGATAAAATTGTGACGACAACACCTCAGAGCTCAACTCCCCGGGACACTGCCACAACCCCTAAATGACAGGAGGCACCAAGAACAATGTTCTCGTCACAAAACCATCGGAACGATTCCAAGATACCCGCGTGATCCTGAAAAAATTTAGTGAAGTTTGAGAAGAGAAGAGTCAAAACTCTACGTCAGGATGCCTCACCATAGCGATGAATGGACTGAGGAGTAAAAAGAATCCTACTCTCCGATATATATAATCCTAAAAGACTCAAAACATTTTTCTAGACTCAACAACGCCAGCGATTCGATCAAGCAGGGGGCTCCTTAGTCGGGGAAAGCTCTAATTACCAACTTGTAACGCCCTCGATGCGGCTATATCTCCCCCGTGTCGACGCACGACTTAGAGGCATAACCGCATTGAAAGCAATGTCGCAAGTGAGGTAATCTTCACACAACCCATGTAATACATAAGGGAAAGAGATACATAGTTGGCTTACAACCGCCACTTCACACAATACATGAATAAAGCATTACATCATCCAGATACAATCAAGGTCCGACTACGGAACCAAAATAAAAGAAGACTACCCCAAATGCTACACAGATCCCCAATCGTCCCGATTGGGCTCCACTACTGATCAACTGGAAACGGAACAACACAAAGAACAGGATCTTCATCGAGCTCCTCATTAAGCTTGGTTGCGTCATCTGCACGGTTCAACGGCACCTGCAAACTGGTTTTGGAAGTATCTGTGAGTCACGGGGACTCAGCAATCTCGCACCCTCGCGATCAAGACTATTTAAGCTTATAGGAAGGGTAAAAGGTATGAGGTGGAGCTGCAGCAAGCGACTAGCATATATGGTGGCTAACATACGCAAATGAGAGCGAGAAGAGAAGGCAAAAACACGATCAAATAACTATGATCAAGAAGTGATCCTATAACAACCTACGTCAAACATTACTCCAACATCGTGTTCACTTCCCGGACTCCGCCGGAAAGAGACCACCATGGTTACACACGCGGTTGATGTATTTTAATTAAGGTCAACTTCAGGTTTTCTACAACTGGACATTAACAAATTCCCATATGCCCATAACCATGGGCACGACTTTCGAAAGTTCAAATCCCTGCAGGGGTGTCCCAACTTAGCCCATCACAAGCTCTCACGGTCAACGAAGGATATTCCTTCTCCCAAGACAATCCGATCAGGCTCGGCATCCAGGTTACAAGACATCCTCGACAATGGTAAAACAAGTCCAGCAACACCGCCCGAATGTGCTGACAAATCCCGATAGGAGCTGCACATATCTCGTTCTTAGGGCACACTGAAATGAGACATCCTAAGAGTAAAACCAACCCTCAAGTTGCCCCGAGGTGGCCCCGCAGTCTACTCGGTCAGACCAACACCCAGAGGAGCACTGGCCTGGGGGTTTAAATAAAGATGACCCTTGAGTCTACAGAACCCAAGGGAAATAAAAGGCTAGGTGGCGAATGGTAAAACCAATGTTGGGCATTGCTGGAGGAGTTTTATTCAAGGCGAACTGTCAAGGGGTTCCCATTATAACCCAATCGTGTAAGGAACGCAAAATTCAGGAACATAACACCGATATGACGGAAACTAGGGCGGCAAGAGTGGAACAATACACCAGGCATAAGGCCGAGCCTTCCACCTTTTACCAAATATATAGATGCATTAATTAAATAAGAGATATTGTGATATCCCAACAAAATATCCATGTGGTAGGTATCACAGCATAGGCATAGCAAAAGAGCGAGCAACGAGCAAGCAAAGATAGAAGAGATTTCGAGGGTATGGTCATCTTGCGTGAGATCCCGCAAGGAAGAAGAGCGAGTCCATGAAGAAGACAAACGGACGAAGTCGAATGGATCCTCACAAACGCGACGTTATCGGAACTAACCTGAAGAAGCAACACCAGAAAGAAGCAAACAACATAGTAATCAACCATCACATAATCATGGCATGATGCACAACCAAGTATGATGCATGTTCTGTTTAATGAAGCATGGCATGGCAAAAGTGCACAAGCAATCCTACAAATTAAGTGGAGCTCAATATGCAACTCCGTTGCGTATTGACGAAACACCACGTGACTTATTTAGTTCGAACTTGCTTATGTACCCAACAATATTAAATGTTGTTAACCATGGCAAGGGGTGAAGCATGACAAAATTACCTATCTAGGAAATTTTAAATGAGGCCGGAACAATCAAACAACAAGTCCGGAAAATCCTCATGTGCAATTTATGGACTTGGTACTGTTCTGCCCTAAACCATATTTTATAGTTGTTAAACATGCAAAGCAATGTCACCATGTTAAAATAGGCATTTTCCACCCCATTTGCATATAAAGTTTATTAAATTTGGAGCTACGGTTATTTAGTTATGAATTAAAGCATTTTCACATGGCATTTAAGCAAATTTAAACAAACAGCATTTAAAGCATTTTAAACATGGATGAAAATGACATATTATGAAACTAGATGAAAAACTAAGCATATTTTATATATAAATTGTTTTAATCCGATGCACGGTTGTGAAGTTATTAAATGAATGATCATGAAGGGGTTTTCTGCAAAACTGTTGTCTCAGGAATAAATGATAAAATCGCCAAAATGGAAAAAAAGCCACAGGCTGAATCTGGTGGGCACTGGGAGCTCACCATGCGCCTCGGCCCAGATTAGTGAAGAGGCCAGGCAGTGCTGGGGTTGGCCTCACCGTGGGCGCGGCCCAGCTGGTGGAGAGGCCTCGCAGGCCGGCTGGATGGAAGCGACCCAGATGAAAGGTCAACGGGAACGAGGCAGGGTCGCAGCACTCGCTGGAGCTTGATGCAGAGCACGATGCGGCAGCGGCTGCAGGCGTGCTGGGCAGGGACGGTTCAACGTGGGCAGCTCTGGTCGGGATCCTCCGGATTGAACGTAGCAGAGGACGGAGGGACCCTGGGGCAGCTCGATTTGGTCAGTGGCGGGGATCGGTCAGGGGAGCTGGTGTCCCATGGCAGCAATGACCGGCGGAGGAAAATCCATGGTGCTCGACGCAGGAAGCGGCTTCAGACGCGGAGCTCGCCGGATCTGATAGCAGTGAAGGTCGTCGAGGCAGGGAATGGAGCTCCGGCGACTTGGCCGCTCCGTGCGAGGCTCAAGGAGCTCGGGCGCGTGTCATCCATGGCGCTGCTCCTATGGCACAAGAGAGGGAGGGAGAGGTTAGAGAAGGGAGAGATGAGAAAAAGAGGAGGACATGAAAAAGGAGCGGGTGGTCTGGCCTGGTTCGGTCCATGGCGGCGGTGCCGGACGACGAGGCGAGGAGGAGGAGCACGGGGAGGATCTGGAACAAAGAAGAGCATGGGGTTTCTTTCCTGGCGTCTTGCGGGAGCTCCTACTTGAATGAAGCTCGTCAGCAGCGTGGAGATGAGGCGAGCTCAGGCGCTGCTCGCTGCTGCACGGGTATGGGGGCGTGGAAGCTACAGGCGGCGGCGGCGGCATGTCCATGGCGTCAGGAAGGAGAGGGATCGAACAGAGGCTGGTGAGGTTGGTCGGGGATGGATTGGATTGGCTTGGTGGTTGGTTGGGCGCTGAAAACAAGAAGAGTGGAGGCGGGGATGGATTGGATGGGTGGAAGGATGGGACAGGATCCCTAATTCCTAGGGTTGCCCATTATATACGCTGGTGGGTTAGGTTAGAGGCTAACGGAACCCACCGATCGTAAACGGACGGTCGGAAAAAATAGGCTAGGGAGCCCAAATAAGAAAGCGGAGGCATTTTGTAGATGTTTGGGGATGATCCGGACACAATGGTTACGACAGTCCGGGTCGGGTCCGGGACAGCTTTCGGACGCGCGCGTGAGGAGGTCTGCGGACTGACGAGAGAGCCTAGGTTGGGCCTGACGGTAGGTAGTGGGTTGTGCGGAAGTCCTCAGGCTGAGAGAAGAGAAGAGAGAGGCCCAACGACTATTTCCGGAGACCGAAAACGTCCGACGATAGACCGACTATAATGTCGCTATAGTTATCCGTTGGGGCATCAAACGAACTCCGATTACAATGAAACTTGGCAGGCGGTCTACCTACACTATAACAAGACCGCACGCCAACTCTCATCCCATTCCGAGAACATTTTTCAGCCACTTATAAAATAATATTTCGGACATGCCACGGGCGCGTGCAAGGGTGATTGGGCTCAGAACGGATAACAGAGAGAACTCGGAGAACCCGGACGAATGCCCGTTTTAAAACATGATGATGCCATGCACATGATGACATGATAAGATGCAACACGCAACCAAATGACATGACAACGTCAGCGAATAACTGGAAGACACCTGGCACATCGGTCTCGGGGCGTTACAGCTATTTAGTTAATTCTTTTTGCAGATGATTAATAGATAAATTCTTCAGGTCCAGCAATTTATTTGATAATTTTATGAGTTCCAGAAGTATACGTTTGAGACAGATTACTACAGACTGTTCTGTTTTTGACAGATTCTATTTTTCATGTGTTGTTTACTTATTTTGATGAATCTATGGCTAGTAAAAGAGTTTATAAACCATAGAGAAGTTGGAATACAGTAAGTTTAACACCAATATAAATAAAGAATGAGTTCATTACAGTACCTTGAAGTGGTGATTTATTTTCTTATACTAACGGAGCTTACGAGTTTTCTGTTAAGTTTTGTGTTGTGAAGTTTTCAAGTTTTGGGTAAGGATTCGATGGACTATGGAATAAGGAGTGGCAAGAGCCTAAGCTTGGGGATTCCCAAGTCACCCCAAGGTAATATTCAAGGATAGCCAAGATCCTAAGCTTGGGGATGCCCCGGAAGGCATCCCCTCTTTCGTCCGCTTCCATCGGTAACTTTACTTGGAGCTATATTTTTATTCACCACATGATATGTGTTTTTCTTGGAGCATCAATTTATTTTGTTTGAATTTGCTTGATGTTATTTAGAACAATGTTTTGCATCTTTTATTTCAATAAAAGTGGCATTGATAGCCTTTACTATGCCTATGTTACAAGTATACATGTTGCTGTTTGAAAACAGAAAGTTTACCGCTGTTGCAATAATTTCCTAGAAAAGTCAGAATGTGATAAAATGTCGAAACCTTTTGCATATTAAGATCTGATAAATTTACTACAGTGGGAATTTTCTTTCATGATTTTTGGAGCTAGGGATGTATGGATGTTGCTGCATTCTTTACAGACTATCCTGTTTAGGCAGATTGCTGTTATGTTTGCATTGTTTGCATATGTTTGCTTCTTTAATGATTCTATTTGAGGATAGGAGTATTAAATATACAAAGACATTAGGATGCAATGTAGAATAATAATTTTAGTGATTTGCTACAGTATAGTATGATAAGGTTTTGGCAATGGTTTATACTAACTTATCTCACGAGTCCTTGTTGAGTTTTGTGTGGATGAAGCTTTTGAGATTTAGGGAGACCGTGATATGAGAGGAATTAAGGAGACACAAAAGCTCAAGCTTGGGGATGCCCAAGGCACCCCAAGATAATATTTCAAGAAGTCTCAAGCGTCTAAGCTTGGGGATGCCCCGGTTGGCATCCAACCTTTCTTCTTCAACAACTATCGATTAGTATCAGTTGATCCCAAGTTTTTGCTTCTTCACATGATGTTTGCTATTCTTAGAATGTCATTTTCTTTTGCTTTGCTTTCTGTTTGAATAAAATACCAAGATCTGAAATTATTAAATGTTAGAGAGTCTTCACATAGTTGCATAATTATTCAACTACTCATTGATCTTCACTTATATCCTTCGGAGTAGTTTGGCATTTGCTCTAGTGCTTCACTTATATCTTTTAGAGCATGGTGGTAGTTTTATTTTGAATAAATATATGAACTCTCATGCTTCACTTAGATTATTTTGAGAGTCTTAATAGCATGGTAATTTGCTTAAAATCCTAATATGCTAGGTATTCAAGACTAATAAAATTCTCTTATGAGTGTGTTGAATACTAAGAGAAGTTTGATACTTGATGATTGTTTTGAGATATGAGGATGGTAATATTAGAGTCATGCTAGTTGAGTAGTTGTGAATTTGAGAAATACTTGTGTTGAAGTTTGTGATTCCTGTAGCATGCACGTATGGTGAACCATTATGTGATGAAGTCGGAGCATGATTTATTTATTGATTGCCTTCCTTATGAGTGGCGGTCGGGGACGAGCGATGGTCTTTTCCTACCAATCTATCCCCCTAGGAGCATGCACGTAGTACTTTGCTTCGATAACTAATAGATTTTTGCAATAAGTATGTAAGTTCTTTATGACTAATGTTATCATACGCACTCTCACCCTTCCACCTTTGCTAGCCTCTCTAGTACCGCGCAACTTTCGCCGGTACCATAAACCTACCATATACCTTCCTCAAAACAGCCACCATACCTACCTATTATGGCATTTCCATAGCCATTCCGAGATATATTGCCATGTAACTTTCCACCATTCCGTTTATTATGACACACTTCATCATTGTCATATTGCTTTGCATGATCATGTAGTTGACATCGTATTTGTGGCAAAGCCACCGTTCATAATTCTTTCATACATGTCACTCATGCATCATTGCACATCCCGGTACACCGCCGGAGGCATTCATATAGAGTCATATCTTTTTCTAAGTATCGAGTTGTAATTCTTGAGTTGTAAGTAAATAAAAGTGTGATGATCATCATTATTAGAGCATTGTCCCAGTGAGGAAAGGATTAGGGAGACTATGATTCCCCCACAAGTCGGGATGAGACTCCGAACGAAAAATTAAAAAAAGAGGCCAAAGAAGCCCAAAAAAAAAGAGGCCATAAAAAAAGAGAAGGCCCAAATAAAAAAAGATAAAAATGGGAGAAAAAGAGAGAAGGGGCAATGCTACTATCCTTTTACCACACTTGTGCTTCAAAGTAGCACCATGATCTTCATGATAGAGAGTCTCCTATGTTGTCACTTTCATATACTAGTGGAAATCTTTCATTATAGAACTTGGCTTGTATATTCCAATGATGGGCTTCCTCAAAATGCCCTAGGTATTCATGAGCAAGCAAGTTGGATGCACACCCACTTAGTTTCTTTTGAGCTTTCATAAATTTATAGCTCTAGTGCATCTGTTGCATGGCAATCCCTACTCACTCACATTGATATCTATTGATGGGCATCTACATAGCCCATTGATATGCCTAGTTGATGTGAGAATATCTTCTCCTTTTTGTCTTCTCCACAACCACCATTCTATTCCACCTATAGTGCTATGTCCATGGCTCACGCTCATGTATTGCGTGAAGATTGAAAAAGTTTGAGAACATCAAAAAGGATGAAACAATTGCTTGGCTTGTCATCGGGGTTGTGCATGATTTAAATATGTTGTGTGGTGAAGATGGAGCATAGCCAGACTATATGATTTTGTATAGATAACTTTCTTTGGCCATGTTATTTTGAAGAGACATAATTGCTTAGTTAGTATGCTTGAAGTATTATTATTTTTATGTCAATATTAAACTTTTGTCTTGAATCTTATGGATCTGAATATTCATACCACAATTAGGAAGAATTACATTGAAATTATGCCAAGTATCACCTCGCATCAAAAATTCTGTTTTTATCATTTACCTACTCGAGGACGAGCAGGAATTAAGCTTGGGGATGATGATACGTCTCCAATGTATCTATAATTTTTGATTGCTCCATGCTATATTATTTACTGTTTTGAATGTTTATGGGCTTTATTATACACTTTTATATCATTTTTGGGACTAACCTATTAACCCAGAGCCCAGTGCCAGTTTTTGTTTTTACCCTATTTTAGGGTTTCGAAGAAAAGGAAAATCAAACGGAGTCCAATTGACATGAAACTTCACGGAACTCATTTTTGGAAGGAAAGAAGCCCAGAAGACTTGGAGTGCATGTCGGGGGATCTGCGAGGAGGTCACGAGGCAGGGGGGCGCGACCCCCCCTGGGCGCGCCCTCCACCCTCGTGAGCCCCTCATGGCCCCACTGACGTACTTCTTCCATCTATATATCTCCATGTACCCTAAAAACATCCGTGAGCATAATAGATCGGGAGTTCCGCTCCAGGAGACTCCGTAGCCACCGAAAGCCAATCTAGACCCGTTCCGGCACCCTGCCGGAGGGGGAATCCTTCTCCGGTGGCCATCTTCATCATCCCGGTGCTCTCCATGACGAGGAGGGAGTAGCTCTCCCTCGGGGCTGAGGGTATGTACCAGTAGCTATGTGTTTGATCTATCTCTCTCTCGTGTTCTTGAGGTGATACGATCTTGATGTATCGCGAGCTTTGCTATTATAGTTGGATCTTATGTTTCTCCTCCCCCTCTACTCTCTTGTAATGAATTGAGTTTCCCCTTTGGAGTTATCTTATTGGATTGAGTCTTTAAAGATTTGAGAACACTTGATGTATGTCTTGCCGTGCGTATCTGTGGTGACAATGGGATGCCACGTGATTCATTTGATGTATGTTTTGGTGATCAACTTGCGGGTTCCGCCCATGAACCTATGCATAGGGGTTGGCACACGTTTTCATCGTGATTCTCTGGTAGGAACTTTGGGGCACTCTTTGAGGTTCCATGTGTTGGTTGAATAGATGAATCTGAGATTGTGTGATGCATATCGTATAATCATACCCATGGATACTTGAGGTGACATTGGAGTATCTAGGTGACATTAGGGTTTTGGTTGATTTGTGTCTTAAGGTGTTATTCTAGTATGAACTCTAGGGCTGTTTGTGACACTTATAGGAATAGCCCAATGGATTGATTGGAAAGAATAACTTTGAGGTGGTTTCGTACCCTACCATAATCTCTCCGTTCGTTCTGCGCTATTAGTGACTTTCGAGTGACTCTTTGTTGCATGTTGAGGGATAGTTATGTGATCCAATTATGTTAGTATTGTTGAGAGGACTTGCACTAGTGAAAGTATGAACCCTAGGCCTTGTTTCCTAGCATTGCAATACCGTTTACGCTCACTTTTATCATTAGTTACCTTGCTGTTTTTATAATTTCAGATTACAAATACCTTTATCTACTATCCATATACCACTTGTATCACCCTCTCTTCGCCGAACTAGTGCACCTATACAATTTACCATTGTATTGGGTGTGTTGGGGACACAAGAGACTCTTTGTTATTTGGTTGCAGGGTTGCTTGAGAGAGACCATCTTCATCCTACGCCTCCTACGGATTGATAAACCTTAGGTCATCCACTTGAGGGAAATTTGCTACTGTCCTACAAACCTTTGCACTTGGAGGCCCAACAACGTCTACAAGAAGAAGGTTGTGTAGTAGACATCAGTATCCACTATGTTCTGAGATTGATGTTGCTATGACTTTGCTATGCTTAATGCTTGTCACTAGGGCCCGAGTGCCATGATTTCAGATCTGAACCTATTATGTTTTCATCAATATATGAGAGTTCTTGATCATATCTTGCAAGTCTATAGTCACCTATTATGTGTTATGATCTGTTAACCCCGAAGTGACAATAATCGGGATACTTACCGGCGATGACCGTAGTTTGAGGAGTTCATGTATTCACTATGTGCTAATGCTTTGTTCCGGTTCTCTATTAAAAGGAGGCCTTAATATCCCTTAGTTTCCATTAGGACCCTGCTGCCACGGGAGGGTAGGACAAAAGATGTCATGCAAGTTCTTTTCCATAAGCACGTATGACTATATTCAGAATACATGCCTACATTACATTGATGAATTGGAGCTAGTTATGTGTCACCCTATGTTATGACTGTTACATGATGAACCACATCTGGCATAATTATCCATCACAGATCTGATTCCTACGAGCTTTCCATATACTGGTTTATGCTTATTTACTTTCACGTTGCTATTGTTACAATCACTACATAATACCAAAAATATTACTTTGCTTTCATTACTCTTTTGTTACCATTACCATCACTATCATATTACTTTGCTACTAAACACTTTGCTGCAGATACTAAGTTTCCAGGTGTGGTTGAATTGACAACTTAGCTGTTAATACTTGAGAATATTCTTTGGCTCCCCTTGTGTCGAATCAATAAATTTGGGTTGAATACTCTACCCTCGAAAGCTGTTGCGATCCCATATACTTGTGGGTTATCAAGACTAATTTCTGGCGCCGTTGCCGGGGAGCATAGCTCTATTCTTTGAGTCACTTGGGATTTATATCTGCTAGACACTATGAAGAATTTGAAAGAAGCTAAGACAACAATTTATCCCTCAACTACGAGGGGAGGTAAGGAACTGCCATCTAGCTCCGCACTTGATTCACCTTCTTTTATGAGTAAGCTTGCGACACCTAAACCTACTTCTGCTATTCGTTCTGATATGTCGCATGTTATTGATGATGCTACTTTTGCTATACATGATACTTATGATGAAACTACTTCTATGCTTGATACTACTGTGCCACTTGGTGATTTTCTCGAGGAATGACTTGCTAGGGCTAGAGAGATTGAAAATATTGAATCTGATTATGATGATGAAAGTGATGATGAAGAATCACTTGTTATTCCTGAGGGCTATTTATTTGATCAAGAAGCTTCTTTAGCTATTTTTGCTTGCAAAGATAGATATGAACTCAAAAGGTTATTAGCTAAATGGAATAAGCAATCTCTAAATGCTAGGATGAAACCTGACCCTGCTTTTGCTACTTCACCTATCTGTGTTACTGATAAGGATTATGAATTCTCTGTTGATCCTGATATAATTACTTTGGTTGAATCTGATCCTTTTCATGGCTATGAATCTGAAACTATTGTGGCACATCTTACTAAATTAAATGATATAGCCACCCTGTTCACTAATGATGAGAGATCTCGCTACTTTTATATCCTTCAAATATTTTCGTTCTCACTAAAGGGTGATGCTAAGATATGGTTTAATTCTCTTGATCCTGGTTGTGTGCGTACTCCCCAGGATATGATTTACTACTTCTCTGCTAAATATTTCCCTGCTCATAAGAAACAAGCTGCTTTAAAGGAAATATACAACTTTGTGCAAATTAAAGAAGAGAGTCTCCCACAAGCTTGGGGGAGGCTTCTCAAGTTACTTAATGCTTTGCCTGATCATCCTCTTAAGAAAAATGAAATACTTGATATCTTTTACAATGGACTAACCGATGCTTCCAGAGATTACCTGGATAGTTGTGTTGGTTCTCTTTTCAGGGAAAGAACACCGGATGAAGCTGAAATCTTATTGAATAATATGTTGACAAATGAAAATAATCGGGCACCTCCTGAGCCAGCTCCTGCTCCAGTTAATGATCCTATTCCTAAACCAACTCCGAAGAAGAGAGGTGTTCTATTTCTCAGTCCCGAAGATATGCAAGAGGCAAATAAATCTATGAAAGAAAAAGGTATTAATGCTGAAGATGTTAAGAATTTACCTCCTATTGAAGAAATACATGGTCTTAATTTACCGCCTATTGAAGAAACATATGATCTTAATCCTTTATTTATTGAAGAACCTCCAGACCTCGATAAACCGACATAGGTAGTAAAGGTAAATTCTCTCTATAGATATGATAGAGCTGAAATCCATCCTACTAAAATTGCTAGTCAGTGCTTGGATGAGTTTGATAATTTTATGTTTAAGCAATAAGACTTCAATGCTTATTTTGGTAGACAATTAAAACAAGATGCTGATATGATTAAATACTTGGGTGATTATATGGCTAATATTAGAGGTGAACTTAAACTTGTTAGCAAACATGCTTCTATGGTTACCACTCAAGTAGAACAAGTACTTAAAGCTCAAAAGGAATTTCTCAATGAGATGAATAGTAAGAAAAATAATTATGCTGTTAAAGTGGCTACTAGAACTGGTAGAATGACTCGGGAACCTTTGTATCCTGAAGGCCACCCTAAGAGAATTGAGCAAGATTCTCAGAGAAATAATATTGATGCACCTAGTTCTTCTAAAAAGAAGAAAAAGAAAAATGATATAACTATGCAAACTTCTAGTGAACCTACTGCTGAACCACCTCATAATCCAAATGATATCTCTATGTCTGATGCTGAAACACAATCTGGCAATGAACATGAACCTAATGAAAATGTTACTGATGATGTTCAAATGATGCTCAACCTAGTAATGATAATGATGTAGAAATTGAACCTGCTGTTGATCTTGATAACCCACAATCAAAGAATCAACATAATGATAAGAAATATTTTGTTGCTAGGAAACATGGTAAAGAAAGAGAGCCATGGGTTCAGAAACCCATGCCTTTTCCTCCCAAAAATTCCAAGAAAAAGGATGATGAGCATTTTGAGCGCTTTGCTGAAATGATTAGACCTATCTTTTTACGTATGCGATTAACAGATATGCTCAAAACAAATCCTTATGCTAAGTACATGAAAGATATTATTACAAATAAGAGAAGGATACCGGAAGCTTAAATTTCCACCATGCTTGCTAATTATACTTTTAACGGTGGAATACCTAAGAAACTTGGAGATCCAGCAGTACCCACTATACCATGCTCCATTAAAAGAAACTACGTTAAAACTGCTTTATGTGATCTTGGAGCCGGTGTTAGTGTTATGCCTCTCCCTTTATATCGTAGACTAGACTTGAATAAGTTGACACCTACTGAAATATCTTTGCAAATGGCTGATAAATCAACTGCTATACCTGTCGGTATTTGTGAGGATGTGCCTGTTGTGGTTGCAAACGTTACTATTTTAACAGACTTTGTTATTCTTGATATTCCCGAGGACGATAGTATGTCTATTATTCTTGGAAGACCTTTTCTTAATACCGCAGGGGCTGTTCTTGATTGCAACAAAGGCAATGTCACTTTTTCATGTTAATGGTAATGAGCATACGGTACACTTTTCGAGGAAACAACCTCAAGTTCATAGTATCAATTCTATCGGAAAAATTCCATCGATTATATTTGGAGGTTTTGAATTTCCTCTTCCTACTGTCAAGAAGAAATAAGATATACTTATTATTGGGGATGTGCATATCCCCGTTGAGGTAACCTAGTGTTATTCGAAATTTCTCCGGTTTCATGTTAATCGGAATGAGTTTTTTAACAAGACTTGATCAACCTTGTTAGTGGATTCCTTTTGATGAGCATGAGATGGATGAAACTAGAAGCACAACCTTCTGTACCCTCTCTATACTTTCTATTATTTAGTTTAAATAAAGTAAAAATAAATAATTTTCTGTCTGTTATCTGATTATCCGTGCAATATAAAAATACCTCGAAAATAAAAGTTCTCCAAATGCCCAGAAAATTAAATATGATTTTTTCTAGAATATCTGAGGATTTATGGAACAAGGAACACACCAGGGGGGCCAACCACCTTGCTACGAGGGTGGAGGGCGCGCCCCCTGCCTCGTGGGCCCACGGTGGCCCTCCTCCACTTATTCCTGCACCCATCCTCTTATTCTTCCTCCCACAAACACGAAAAACCAACTCAAGCATGAGTTCCAGCCCTCTTTGCTGTAATTTTCGATCTACTTGCTCAAAGCACCTCTCACAAAATTGCTTGGGGAGATTGTTCCTTGGTATGTGACTCCTCCATTGGTCCAATTAGTTTTTGTTCTAGTGCTTTATTCATTGCAAATTTTTGTTTCTTAGGTGACCCTGTTCTTGAGCTTGCATGTCAAATTTATATGGTCAAAAGTAGTTTTGATGCATGCTATAGGCTCTAGGCACTTGTAGGAGTGGTTGCTATCAATATTATTGAGTTTGGTTTACTTTTATTTTGAAGTTACTAAAAGTTTTAGAATTTTTCAGAAAATGATGAGGAGATTATTGAGGGGCTCATCGAGCCAAAGCTCGAAGGAAAAGGCACCAAAGCCTAAGTATAATTTGCCGCGCACCGCGGAGGTTCGGGCGTGTGAATGGCCTTCCGAGGATTTCTTGAGAGCAGCCGGGATTTATGAAGATTTTCATGAATTGGCTCATAATGCAGGCCTCACCGCTTTCCTCCACGACCAATGCGATCAGTATCTCTTACTCAAAAATACCTTTGTGAAAAACTTTCATTTTCATTCTAGGAACTCACCACCTACTTTTTCATTGTATCATCCATGCTAGTTTATTTCCTTTTATGCTTTCTTCTTGTGTGTTTAATAAACCTTAAGAAAAACCAAAAAAATTAGTTGTAACTTTTAATTTGTTTAATTTCCATGCTTGTAGTAGTAATTAAAAAGAAAACCCAAAAATATTTCCTGTTCTTCTTTTGCTTGTTGGGAGCTTTCCCGTGTAAATAGTTTTATTTCTTTTCTTTGGTGGTCAGTAGGAGAAGACCATGATTAAATTGTTGAAGTGGCTCTTATTTGCTTTATTGTTGATTTAACCAAGAGCCCATATTGCTTTGTCTTCTCCTGTTTATTGAATGCTCATAGATTCCAGCTTAGTCCAATGCACGTGCACTCCTATTATTATTCACATCGTTCGGTCGTGCAAGTGAAAGGCAATTATGATGATATTTGATGGACTGACTGAGATGAGAAAAGATGGTATGAACTCGACCTCTTTTGTTTTTGTAAATATGATGAGTTCATCGTTCTTGATTCAGCTTGTTATGAATAAACATGTTTGCAATGACAATTAGAGATCATAGTTGCTTGTGCCATGCTTGATTAGCTATGAGTTATAATGGTTTACCTTGCATGCCAACATGCTATTGAGATGGTTATGATGTGGTATGATAGGGTGGTATCCTCCTTTGAATGATTTACGTGACTTGACTTGGCACATGTTCACGCATGTAGTTGAAACAAATCAACATAGCCTTCACGATATTTATGTTCATGGTGGATTATATCCTACTCATGCTTGCATCCAATGTTTATTAATTTTAATGCATGTACTTGGCTGTTGTCGCTCTCTAGTTGGTCGCTTCCTAGTCTTTTGCTAGCCTTCACCTGTACTAAGCGGGAATACTACTTGTGCATCCAATCCCTTAAACCCCAAAGTTATTCCAGATGAGTCCACTATACCTTCCTATATGCGGTATCTACCTACCGTTCCAAGTAAATTTGTATGTGCCACACTCTAAACCTTCAAATAATCTTCCTGTTTTGTATTCTCGAATAGCTCATGTATCAACTAGGGTTGTCTGTATCTTCCATGCTAGGCGAGTTATTCTCAAGAGGAGTGGACTCCGCTCCTCACTCACGAGAAAATGGCTGGTCACCGGGATGCTCAGTCCCATGCTGTATGCAAACTAAATCAAAATAATTGCAAAACAAAACTCCCCCTGGGACTATTGTTAGTTGGAGGCACTCGTTGTTTCGAGCAAGCCATGTATTGATGTTTGTTGGTGGAGGGGGAGTATAAACTTTACCATTCTATTTGGGAACCGCCTATAATGTGTGTAGCATGGAAGATATCGCCATCTCTTGGTTGTTATGTTGACAATGAAAGTATACCGCTCAAAATATTATTCACCTCTATTTCAAAACCGAGCTCTGGCACCTCTACAAATCCCTGCTTCCCTCTGCGAAGGGCCTATCTATTTACTTTTATGTTGAGTCATCACCCTCTTATTAAAAGGACTAGCTGGAGAGCGCAGCTATCATTTGCATTCATCACTGTTAATTTATATTGGGTGTGAGTATGATTGGATCTCTTTTACCATGAATTACAATGTCTAGTCAGTCCTTGATCTTTAAAGGTGCTCTGCATTTATGTTTTGCGGTCTTAGAAAGGGCTAGCGAGATACCATCTTGTTATATCATATTATGATTGTTTTGAGAAAGTGTTGTCATCCGAGATTTATTATTATGGCTTGCTAGTTGATTATGCTATTGACATGGGTAATCATGAGACCTGAGAATTATTGCAAATGTGGTTAGTTATGATCTTTGCAGAAAACTTGAATGCTAGCTTGACATATTTATAACAACAAGAGCAAACAGAGTTTGTAAAAGTTTTTCTTTATTTCTTCCAGTTTGTCAACTGAATTGCTTGAGGACAAGCAATGGTTTAAGCTTGGGGGAGTTGATACGTCTCCGACGTATCTACTTTTCCAAACACTTTTTCCCTTGTTTTGGACGCTAACTTGTATGATTTGAATGGAACTAACCCGGACTGACGCTGTTTTCAGCAGAATTGCCATGATGTTGTTTTATGTGCAGAAAACAAAAGTTCTCGGAATGACCTGAAACTCCACGGAATATCTTACAATAAAAAATAAAAAATCCTCGCCAAAGATGAAGACCAGGGGGCCCACACCCTGTCCACGAGGGTGGGCCCCCCCCTAGGGCGCGCCGCCCCTACCTCATGGGCCCCCTGGAGACCTCCCGACTCCAACTCCAACTCTATATAACTCCTTTCAGGAGAAAAATAGGAGAGAAGATTTCATCGCGTTTTATGATACGGAGCCGCCGCCAAGCCCTAAAACCTCTCGGGAGGGCTGATTTGGAGTCCGTTCGGGGTTCCGGAGAGGGGGATTCGTCGCCGTCGTCATCATCAACCATCCCCCATCACCAATTTCCTGATGCTCACCGCCATGCATGAGTAATTCCATCATAGGCTTGCTAGACGGTGATGGGTTGGATGAGATTTACCATGTAATCGAGTTAGTTTTGTTAGGGTTTGATCCCTAGTATCCACTATGTTTTGAGATTGATGTTGCTATGACTTTGCTATGCTTAATGCTTGTCACTTGGGCCCGAGTGCCATGATTTAAGATCTGAACCTATTATGTTTTCATCAATATATGAGAGTTCTTGATCCTATCTTGCAAGTCTATAGTCACCTATTATGTGTTATGATGTGTTAACCCCGAAGTGACAATAATCGGGATACTTACCGGTGATGACCATAGTTTGAGGAGTTCATGTATTCACTATGTGCTAATGCTTTGTTCCGGTTCTCTATTAAAAGGAGGCCTTAATATCCCTTAGTTTCCATTAGGACCCCGCTGCCACGGGAGGGTAGGACAAAAGATGTCATGCAAGGTCTTTTGCATAAGCACGTATGACTATATTCGGAATACATGCCTACATTACATTGATGAATTGGAGCTAGTTCTGTGTCACCCTATGTTATGACTGTTACATGATGAACCACATCCGGCATAATTACCCATCACTAATCCCATGCCTACGAGCTTTCCACATACTGGTTTACGCTTATTTACTTTCCCATTGCTATTGTTACAATCACTACACGAAAAATATTACTTTGCTTTCATTACTCTTTTGTTACCGTTACCATCACTATCATATTACTTTGCTACTAAACACTTTGCTGTAGATAGTAAGTTTCCAGGTGTGGTTGAATTGACAACTCAATTGCTAATACTTGAGAATATTCTTTGGCTCCCCTTCTGTCGAATCAATAAATTTGGGTTGAATACTCTACCCTCGAAAGCTGTTGCGATCCCCTATACTTGTGGGTTATCAGCGACGTCCCATGAACTCACGATCCAGCAGAGTGTCGAGGAAGAGCTTCGTCAGCACGACGGCGTGATGATGGTGATGATGATGCTACCGGAACAGGGCTTCGCCTAAGCACCTCTATGATATGACCAAGGTGGATTATGGTGGAGGGGGCACCGCACACGGCTGGAAACAATCAACTTGTGTGTTCATGGGGTGCCCCTCCCCCGTATATAAAGGAGTGGAGGAGGGGGAGGGCCAGCCCTCTACTATGGCGCGCCCTGGGGAGTCCTACTCCCACCGGGAGTAGGATTCCCCCCTTCCATGTAGTAGGAGTAGGAGAGAAGGAAAGGGAAAAGAGAAGAGAAGAAAGGAGGGGCTGCCGCCCCTCCCCCTAGTCCAATTCGGACTAGGCCTTGGGGGTGTATGCAACCTCCACTCTCTCTTTCCCCTAAAGCCCAATAAGGCTCGTATACTCCCCAGCGAATTCCCGTAACTCTCCGGTACTCCGATAAATACCCGAACCACTCAGAAATTTTCCAATGCCCGAATATAGCCTTCCAATATATCGATATTTATGTCTCGAACATTTCGAGACTCCTCGTCATGTCCCTGATCTCATCCGGGACTCCGAACAACCTTCGGTACATCAAAACACATAAACTCATAATAACGATTGTGGGAGTCCTAGATAAGGGGGTCTCCGGACAGCCGGACTATATCCATTTGGCAGGACTGTTAGACTATGAAGATACAGGATTGAAGACTTCGTCTCATGTCCGGATGGGACTCTACTTGGCGTGGAAAGCAAGCTAGGCAATACGGATATGTATATCTCCTCCTTTGTAACCGACCTTGTGTAACCCAAACCTCTCCGGTGTCTATATAAACCGGAGGGTTTTAGTCCATAGGACAACATACAATCATACCATAGGCTAGCTTCTAGGGTTTAGCCTCTCCAATCTCGTGGTAGATCTACTCTTGTACTACCCATATCATCAATATTAATAGAGCAGGACGTAGGGTTTTCCCTCCATCAAGAGGGCCCGAACCTGGGTAAAACATTGTGTCCCCTGCCTCCTGTTACCATCCGCCTTAGACGCACAGTTCGGGACCCCCTACCCGAGATCCGCCGGTTTTGACACCGACATTGGTGCTTTCATTGAGAGTTCCTCTGTGCCGTCACCGTTAGGCTTGATGGCTCCTACTATCATCGATAGCGATGTAGTCCAGGGTGAGACTTTTCTCCTCGGATAGATCTTCGTGTTCAGCGGCTTTGCACTGCGGGCCAATTCGCTTGGCCATCTGGAGCAGATTGAAAGTTACGCCCCTAGCCACCAGGTCAGGTTTGGAAGGTTAAACTACACGGCCGATATCCATGGAGACTTGATCTTCGACGGATTCGAGCCTCTGCCTTGTGCACCACGATGAGTACGACTTAGCTCTACCATCGGACAGTGTTAAGAAGATCGCAACGGCGGCCGCTCCGACCCTCAATTCAGAGTCAGTTGCGCCTTACGCGGACGGGTGGATGGACCCCGCCATGGAGGCCTTAC
Source organism: Triticum dicoccoides (assembly GCF_002162155.2). NCBI lineage: Eukaryota > Viridiplantae > Streptophyta > Magnoliopsida > Poales > Poaceae > Triticum > Triticum dicoccoides. The sequence goes on from NC_041386.1 coordinate 586,231,937, forward strand.
CCTCAGCAGCGATCTAGCCGAACATTGACTTTACCTTGCACGAGAGCCGTGTTGTTGAACTGCCGGATACTTCTCCGGCCACGGACTCCGAACCGCCTGCGCCCGTTCCGATCGAATCTGGTTGGGCACCAATCATGGAGTTTACCTTCGTGGATGTCTTTCAACACTCTCCCTTCGGTGATATACTGCGGTCATTAAAGTCTCTCTCCTTGTCAGGAGAATCCTGGCCGAACTATGCCCGGCAAGATTGGGATGCGGATGACGAAGAAATTCACCGCCCACCCACCACCCACTTAATAGCCACTATCGATGACTTAACCGACATGCTCGACTCCGACTCCGAATACATCGACGGTATGGACGACGATGCAGGAGACGAACAGGAACCACTGCCCCCAGGGCACTGGACGCCCACTTCACCACAGGACGTATACATGGTGGACACACCAAAGGAAAACGACGACAAGGAACGGAAGGACGCAACGAAGGGTTGTTCCCTCGAGAAGCAGTCAAAACGGCAGCGTAAGCGCCGCCCCAAATCCCGCCTCGGCAGAAACAACGATCATACAGACCCAGCGTTCGAGCAGGGGGAACCATTGCCGGACCACGGCAACACGGAGAATCAAGCCGAACAACCCGACTCTATCAAAGATCATAGTCCAGATGACGTCACACCGGACGGACACCCGGAGCAACAGAATGCCCATCAAAGGCTCGTTGCCACCGCGAGGAGTCTAAAAAAAGCAGAAGCAAAGGCTCAAGGCTGCGCAAGACACTCCAAATCAGATGGAGCAAAGTACTCAACACAGCAGCAAAGTACGGCGGTAATCGCCCCACCAAGAGCTACCTGAAGCGGAAGTTGCTACCTGAATTCGATGAGGAGGCCTCAGATCCCCCACAACCAAAAATCAAAACAGCCATCTGGCCGGATAGGCGACCTCACGGACAACATAGAGTGGCAAACAACGCCGCACATAAGCCAATACGCGATCCACGCGAGGACTCGCATCAAAAGGACGGCACAACCAGATCAATCTATAGACCACGTAAGCGCGCTCCAGCATACAACGCAACACAACAAACATCCGAAGAACACGGTACACCCGGATACAGGGGTGCCGCACACCCCCTATGTTTCACCGATGAGGTGCTGGATCATGAATTTCCAGAGGGATTCAAACCCATAAATATAGAGGCATACGACGGAACAACAGACCCTGGTGTCTAGATTGAGGATTATATCCTCCATATCCATATGGCTCGATGAGATGACCTCCACGCCATTAAGTATTTACCCCTCAAACTCAAAGGGCCAGCTCGGCACTGGCTTAAGAGCCTCCCCAAAAGTTCCATTGGAATCTGGGAAGAGCTCGAAGATGCTTTTCGGGCAAATTTTCAGGGGACTTACGTCCGACCTCCGGACGCGGACGATTTGAGTCATATAACTCAACAGCCCGGAGAGTCAGCCCGAAAACTTTGGAACAGGTTTCTTACTAAAAAGAACCAAATAGTCGACTGTTCGGACGCCGAAGCCTTGGCAGCTTTTAAGCATAGCGTCTGTGACGAATGGCTTGCCAGACACCTCGGCCAAGAAAAGCCGAGAACAATGGCAGCATTAACAAGCCTCATGACCCGCTTTTGCGCGGGAGAGGATAGCTGGCTAGCCAGATGCAGCATCAGCGACCCAAGTACATCCGAAGTTAGAGATGGAAACGGGAAATCACGGCGCAACAACAATAACAAACGCTGGAATAAAGAAGACAGCACGAAGAGCACGGCAGTAAACGTCGGATTTAGAAGCTCTCGACAAAGTCAGCAAAAGCAGCCCTCTAAAGGCGCCAGAGACGAACTGTCCAGCGTAAACAAAATTCTGGACCAAGTATGTCAGATCCATAACACCCCTGGTAAACCTGCTAATCATACCCACAGATAATGTTGGGTCTTCAAGCAGCCCGGCAAGCTCAACTCCGTACACAAGGGGGAGGATACACCAAGCGAAGACGAGGATGAGCCTCCCAAGCAAGACACTGGGGAACAAAAGAAGTTTCCACCAGAAGTCAAAACAGTCAGCGTGTTACACGTGATCAAGGGGAGAAACAAAGCGGCACTCCCAGAAAAATATGCCCAAGGGCCTATCACCGCAGAGTCCTGCCATTGGTCATCTCAACTGATCACCTTCGACCATCGTGATTACTCAGCAAGTATCTGGCGTGCAGGATGGGCTGCCCTGGTATTAGACCCAATAATTGACCAATACCACTTTACACAAGTCCTGATGGACGGTGGCAGCGGTTTAAACCTGATATACTAGGATACAATCCGCGGAATGGGGATAGATCCAACAAATATTTTCCATAGCAACACTACCCTTAAAGGAGTAACGCCAGGCCCAGGGGCTCACTGCACGGGCTCCCTGCTACTAGAGGTTGTATTCGGCTTCCCCGATAACTTCCGTATCGAACATTTGACCTTCCACATTGCTCCATTCCAAAGTGGATATCAAGCACTACTTGGACGCAAAGCTTTCGCTCGCTTTAATGCAATACCGCATTACGCTTCCCTCACGCTCAAGATGCCCGATCCACGTGGCATCATTATAGTGCATGGAAATATTGAGCGATATTTGCATGCCGAAGAGAGTGCGACTGCCTTGGCAGCCGCACACTAAAAACGGCCTCACCAACTAAAGCATTTGATAGGTCCTCAAGACCACGGACACGGTTAGGACGAGTCCGGCGCAGCTATATGTAATTCATACCGGATTGATGGCCACACCCCTATTACAAATACAAGGGGTTCAACGCGCGCAGACAAGTGGCAATTTTTACTTATCTTTAATTATACATGGTTTCTTTAAAAACCACCTTTTTGCACGACAACTTTTCACCTAAGTTCCTCCCTTTTACAGATGACCATCGTGCTACACCCGTCCAGGATACGGCACAACGGAGACACAGGCGCAGACGTGCAGCAGGGACCCGCTCCAAGGATTCTTTTTAGATTAAGACCCTGCGTAAACCTTTTTTATTGTCTCTTGTTGATATACATCCCTCGGATTCTCAGTACAAATTGAGAAGTATGCTGACGTCTTGGCATGTGGCCATGTCATAATAACGCACGTACCCGGACACAAGGGGCTTCTTACAAAGGGCACTATTTAGGCCCGGTTTATACCATAAAGACCGAATACCTTAGGGAGTGTTCGGCGTCGCGAGTTTGGTCTTATATGCATCAGCTCTGAATCATGTCTTTGGTCAAATGTTGGGTTTTCCCAGCTCCTGTGTTTTGGTGCCTTACGTTCCATTCTATCGGCTAAGGCAGCACCAGGAGAACTACTGCGATTGTGCCCTGGTTCGTCCAGATGAGCACCTCAGTAGAGAAAGCCGAAAACTGACTGTCATGATATAGCGTGAGACTGGTCAACCACTCGATGACCTATCGGAATGTTAGAATTCCTCCGCTTTAATGAAGGGCCGTTTCCTGGCCAGGCATATACGCACCCCGAGTTCGGGAGAGTTCGGAGCCACCAGGGGCTATATAGTAGCCCCACCGTCAAACTCCTATGGCTAAGTGAAAGTGTTAAAACATCATAGTCCGGTTGCCTCGTTCGCTGCGCTATCACCTCCTTGATAGGACCAAGACATTGGGTTAAGTGTGAACATGCGTTTTCTGCGAGCACCTCCGCATTATATGCCTGGGGGCTGAAGCCGACGACTGCAATCTTTCAGGTTATATACATATATACATAAACGGCCGCACAGGAGGCACCATATTACTTTCCGGCAAAAGTATAAATACAGCCTTACTACATTTCATAAAAACATTGTGTTTACAATGGGGATACATGTGACTCAAACATAATATTCTTCAAGCATTGGGCCTCTATCAAACGAGCACCCTCAAGAACCTCTTCAAAATAGTGCTCGACAGCTACTCGGCCTATGGCCGAACCTTGCGCCGCAACAGTGGCAGCATCCATCTCCACCCAGTATGCCTTGACACGGGCAAAGGCCATCCGCGAGCCTTCTATGCACGCCGACCTCTTCATCGCATTCATGCGCAGCACCGCACCAAGGAACTGCTGCACTAAGCTGAAATAGCTGTTCGTCTTCGGCTTATCCAGCCAAAATGATCTACGATGGACCTCATGGCAAGTCCGGACAACCTATTAAGTTCGGCCCATTCGGCTAGCTGATCAGTCAAGGGAAGCAGACGCTCTGGAACGTTAAATTGCGACCAGAACAGCTTGTCCACTTCACGATCCGTCTGATCTCGGAAGTATTCGACCGCATCGATAGCGCTTGCCGCCAAGTCCATATATGTGTCTGCCGAACTCCACAGCCGATCCAGAGGGGCATACCGCGGATCTCTGAACTTCCTCTGCAGCAGAAAGGGCTTCCTAGCCGCAATATCCCCGGCTTCGCACAACTCCTCGTTCTTCGCCCTCATAGCAGAGCGAGTGTCTTTGGTCGCCATCGTGGCCTTTTCAAGGTCCGCTGCCTTCACTTGGTTCTCTTCTTCAAGGAACTGGCAACGGTCGGCAGTGTATTTTAATTCTACGACCATCTTCGCCATCTTCTCTTTGCTTTCGCAATGCGCGGCCTCCTCGGCTCTTAACTCTTCGGCCGCCTTCAAAGCAGCCACATTACTAACTCTTGCTTGTTCCTTGGCTCGGGCAAGTTCCGACTGAAGGGTCTCCACGGTGGCAGCTCCGTCTACAGTCACAAGATATTAAAGATACTGGCATCATGCTGCTCTTATTATGTGACATTCACCAGAAAACATTACTTACCCTGTGACTCATCAAGCCGCTTGTTAACAAGCTCGATGTCGGTGTATGCCGCATCCAGTTGCCGCTTTAGTTCGGCAAACTCATTAGTCCGGCTAGCCACCGGAGCTTCCACCACCTGCACATAAAGGCAGTACTGGTTATTACCTGGGACTATGATCCTCTGTTCGCTGCCGTTCTCGACGACAACTAGAGTCTCAGGGGCTACTATCTACACAGGGCACACCTAACATGTGCGGTACTATCAAAAAGTATATCATTTCACGTACCTCAAAGCCCATCAGTAGACTCATAAAGGCTTCATGTAATCCGCTTTCGGCGGACGAAATTCTTTCCATCACCTTACCCATTAACGTACGGTGTTCTTCTGAGATGGCCGCTCGCTCCAACAGCTCCCTCTGAACGTCCGACCACATACCAGATGGTGCCGGACTCTTTTGTTTGCTCTCTTCGAGAGCCGGACGCTGGGGACTTCGGGTGACTATGGGATTATCTTCTGGCCTCACCGGATCCGGAGAGGCCCTCCGTGACGACACTTCGAGGTCGCCCGCTTCTTGAGCGGGGGAGTCCGGGGGAGGCTTTTCGCTCTCCATCATCTCCGGAAGAAGATCCCCCAAAGACGAGCTCAGCTGAGAAGGGCTCAGGTCCGAACTGCAAGATATATGCTTCGGTTATTTCCCTCAGAGGAAAGGTAGTATACCTTCACTATTAAAGTATTTTTTGGTCACTTACGACTCGTTGGAGGGCCGATCCCGCGCGGACTTTGTGTGGCAAAAGCACCCCCCGAGGCAGGACCCTCTGTTGGAGACTTCTTCTCCCGTTTGGAGGCCTCGGTTTCCGGATCCTCAGAGGCAGTACTCTTCCTCCCCCGTAGCGAGAAAAGGTTAGAAACTTCTCCCTGGTTATCCTCCCTTATGGAGGCGCTCATTCCCTCGGTTGGAATTGGCAGCGATGGGGGCCCGCTTTCGCCCATATTATTCCCCCTGTATCTTCCTTCAAGGGCTCCGGGCAAGGTGCGAGCTCGAGCATCTTTTCCAGTCCTGGTCAAAGGGCGATTTCTCGGGAATGACATCATGGTAAATAAAAGATGGTGTGTCCGGCTAATGGATTACTTACTTGTTCGGTGGCGCGGTTGCTACTCAGGCCCACGTCCTCGGTAGTATCTGGACACTCTGTTTGATGTCCGAAGAATGACTTGTACATCTCGTCGTGCATCAGGCCGAGGAAGCTTTGAATAGCACGTGGTCCTTCTAGGTTGAACTCCCACAAGCGAAGGGGCCGGCGTTTGCAGGGCTGGACTCGACGAACCAGCATGACTTGCATTTCCATGACCAAATTAAAATCTCCCTCAAAGAGATCTTGGATGCGGCTTTGCAGTACAGGCACGTCCTTGGCTGGACCCCAGCTCAGCCCTCTGCTAATCCATGACATCAGTTGTGGTGGGGGGCCCGAGCAGAAAGCGGGGAGAGCCGCCCACTTGGCACTTCTAGGAGCTGTGATGTAAAACCACTCCCGTTGCCATAATCCGGACACCTCTGGAAGGGAACCTTTTGACCACGGAGCTCCCGCAATCTTGCTTATTAATGCTCCTCCGCACGCTGCGTGCTATCCCTCGATTGTCTTCGGCTTCACATCAAAAGTCTTGAGCCACAGGCCGAAGTGAGGGGTAACGCGGAGGAAGGCCTCACACACGACAATAAATGCCGAGATGTGAAGAAAGGAGTCTGGGGCTAGATCTTGGAAGTCTAGCCTGTAGTAAAACATCAAACCCCTTACGAAGGGATCCAGAGTGAGGCCTAGACCTCGGAGGAAGTGGGAGATGAACACGACGTCTTCGTTGAGTTCAGGAGTAAGACGACCTGCCCTCGGGCAGGCAGCCGAGGCGAAACTTCGGTGGTCAGATATCTGGCCTCCCTCAATTTCTTGATATCTTCTTCCGTAATGGAGGAGGGCATCCATCGGCCTTGAAGGCTGGATCCGGACATGGTTGAAGATCCGGAGCACCTAACCTGGGCTTTGGGTGTTAGAACTGGAGGCAGGGGAAGGATTCGATTGAGCACGGGAGGGAAAAAAGTGAAAGCCTTGGCCCTTTATAAAGAGGGTGAATACCAAGCGTCCTCTCCGTGGCCGTTTGGGGCTTGCCTATAATCTAGGAGTCCTAGACGCGGCTGGGTTACCCACGCCCGTATTGATGAGAATCCCATGATAAGGGGACACGATCTTTGCTTTGATGAGATGTGTCAAAAAACTGCCTTGCGTTATGTGCAGGGCTAGTTAAAAGAAATGGTTCGACTAATCACCGGGCCATGAGATAATGTTGTGTTGCCAAAACAAGTCAGCAAATTGGATTTGTGGAAATATTATTCTCTCTACGGTGGTATGTGGAACTTATTTTGCAGGGTCGGACACTATCCTTGTATTCAAATTCTTCCGTGGTGTATTCGGAGGAGGAACCCGCCTTGCAATGCCGAAGACACTACTGCACGCCGGACTCATCGTCATTGAAAGCCTGGTTCAGGGGCTACTATGGGAGTCGTGGATAAGGGGGTCTTCGGACAGCCGGACTATATCCATTTGGTCGGACTGTTAGACTATGAAGATACAGGATTGAAGACTTCGTCTCGTGTCCGGATGGGACTCTACTTGGCGTGGAAGGCAAGCTAGGCAATACGGATATGTATATCTCCTCCTTTGTAACCGACCTTGTGTAACCCTAACCTCTCCGGTGTCTATATAAACCGGAGGGTTTTAGTCCATAGGACAACATACAATCATACCATAGGCTAGCTTCTAGGGTTTAGCCTCTCCGATCTTGTGGTAGATCTACTCTTGTACTACCCATATCATCAATATTAATCAAGCGGGACGTAGGGTTTTGCCTCCATCAAGAGGGCCTGAAGCTGGGTAAAACATTGTGTCCCCTGCCTCTTGTTACCATCCGCCTTAGACGCACAGTTCGGGACCCCTTACCCGACATCCGCCGGTTTTGACACCGACACCGATCGTCACAGAACGTTAAGCGTGCGGACCCTACGGGTTCGAGAACTATGTAGACATGACCGAGACTCATCTCCGGTCAATAACCAATAGCGGAACCTGGATGCTCATATTGTCTCCTACATATTCTATGAAGATCTTTATCGATCAAACCGCATAACGGTATACGTTGTTCCCTTTGTCATCGGTATGTTACTTGCCCGAGATTCGGTCATCGATATCTCAATACCTAGTTCAATATCATTACCAGCAAGTCTCTTTAGTCGTTTCATAATGCATCATCCCGCAACTAACTCATTAGTCACACTGCTTGCAAGGCTTATAGTGATGTGCATTACCGAGAGGGCGCAGAGATACCTCTCCGACAATCGGAGTGACAAATCCTAATCTTGATCCATGCCAACTCAACAAATACCATCGGAGACACCTGTAGAGCACCTTTATAATCACCCAGTTACGTTGTGACGTTTGGTAGCACAGAAAGTGTTCCTCCGGTATTCGAGAGTTGCATGATCTCATAGTCATAGGAACATGTATAGTTATGGAGAAAGCAATAGCAACAAACTAAACGATCATCATGCTAAGCTAACGGATGGGTCAAGTCAATCACATCATTCTCTAATGACGTGATCCTATTAATCAAATGACAACTCATATCTATGGTTAGGAAACATAACCATCATTGATTCAACGAGCTAGTCAAGTAGAGGCAAACTAGTGACACTTTGTTTGTCTATGTATTCACACATGTACTAAGTTTCCGGTAAATACAATTCTAGCATGAATAACAAACATTTATCATGATATAAGGAAATATAAATAACAACTTTATTATTGCCTCTAGGGCATATTTCCTTCAGTCTCCCACTTGCACTATAGTCAATAATCTAGTTCATATCGTCATGTGATTTAACACAAATAATTCACATCTTTATGTGATTAGTTCACATCTCTATGTGACTAACACCCAAAGGGTTTACTAGAGTCGATAATCTAGTTCACATCGCTATGTGATTAACACCCAAAGAGTGATCATGTTTTGCTTGTGAGAGAAATTTAGTCAACGGGTCTGCCACATTCAGAGCCGTATGTATTTGATGTCTACTACACAACCTTCTTCTTGTAGACATTGTTGGGCCTCCAAGTGCAGAGGTTTGTAGGACAGTAGCAAATTTCCCTCAAGTGGATGACCTAAGGTTTATCAATCTGTAGGAGGCGTAGGATGAAGATGGTCTCTCTCAAGCAACCCTGCAACCAAATAACAAAGAGTCTCTTGTGTCCCCAACACACCGAATACAATGGTAAATTGTATAGGTGCACTAGTTCGGCGAAGAGATGGTGATACAGGTGCAATATGGATGGTAGATAAAGGTATTTGTAATCTGAAATTATAAAAACAGCAAGGTAACTAATGATAAAAGTGAGCGTAAACGGTATTGCAATGCGTTGAAACAAGGCCTAGGGTTCATACTTCCGCAAGTGCAAGTTCCCTCAACAATACTAACATAATTGGATCACATAACTATCCCTCAACATGCAACAAAGAGTCACTCCAAAGTCACTAATAGTGGAGAACAAAAGAAGAGATTATGGTAGGGTACGAAACCACCTCAAAGTTATTCTTTCCAATCAATCCGTTGGGCTATTCCTATAAGTGTCACAAACAGCCCTAGAGTTCGTACTAGAATAACACCTTAAGACACAAATCAACCAAAACCCTAATGTCACCTAGATACTCCAATGTCACCTCAAGTATCCATGGGTATGATTATACGATATGCATCACACAATCTCAGATTCATCTATTCAACCAACACATAGAACCTCAAAGAGTGCCCCAAAGTTTCTACCGGAGAATCACGACGAAAACGTGTGCCAACCCCTATGCATAGGTTCATGGGCGGAACCCGCAAGTTGATCACCAAAACATACATCAAGTGAATCACATGGTATCCCATTGTCACCACAGATACTCACGGCAAGACATACATCAAGTGTTCTCAAATCTTTAAAGACTCAATCTGACAAGATTACTTCAAAGGGGGAACTCAATTCATTACAAGAGATAAGAGGGGGAGGAGAAACATAAGAACCAACTATAATAGCAAAGCTCGCGATACATCAAGATCGTGCCAAATCAAGAACACAAGAGAGAGAGAGAGAGATGAAGATGAAGATGGCCACCGAAGAAGGATTGCCCCCTCCGGCAGGGTGCCGGAACGGGTCTAGATTGGTTTTCGGTGGCTACGGAGGCTTCTGGCGTCGGAACTCCCGATCTATTCTCTGTTCTGGAAGTTTCAGGGTACATGAGTATATATGGGTGCAGGAAGTACGTCGTGGAGCTTCGGGGGCCCCATGAGGCAGGGGCGCGCCCTAGGGGGGCGCGCCCCCACCCTCGTGAGCACCTCCCTTGGCTCCTGACGTGGGGTCCAAGTCCATCCGGTAGCTTTCCTTTCAAAAATAACTTCTCCAGTTGATTTCGTTCCATTTCGACTCCGTTTGATATTCCTTTTCTTCGAAACACTGAAATAGGCAAAAAAATAGCAATTCTGGGCTGGGCCTCCGGTTAATAGGTTAGTCCCAAAAATAATATAAAAGTGGATAATAAAGCCCAATATTGCCCAAAACAGTAGAGAACATAGCATGGAGCAATCAAAAATTATAGATACGTTGGAGACGTATCAAGCATCCCCAAGCTTAATTCCTGCTCGTCCTCGAGTAGGTAAATGATAAAAACAGAATTTTTGATGCGGAGTGCTACTTGGCATAATTTCAATGTAATTCTTCTTAATTGTGGTATGAATATTCAGATCCATAAGATTCAAGACAAAAGTTCAAATTGTCATAAAAATGATAATACTTCAAGCATACTCACTAAGCAATTATGTCTTCTCAAAATAACATGGCCAAAGAAAGTTCATCCCTACAAAATCATATAGTTTAGTCATGCTCCATTTTCGTCACACAAGAATGCTCTCATCATGCACAACCCCAATGAAAAGCCAAGCAATTGTTTCATACTTTAGTAATCTCAAACCTATAAACTTTCACGCAATACATGAGCGCGAGCTGTGGATATAGCACTATGGGTGGAATAGAATATAATGAGCGGGTTATGTGGAGAAGATAGAAAAGGAGAAAGTCTCACATCAACGAGGCTAATCAATTGGCTATGGAGATGCCCACTGATTGATGTTAATGCGAGGAGTAGGGATTGCCATGCAACAGATGCACTAGAGCTATAAATGTATGAAAGCTCAACAAAAGAAACTAAGTGGGTGTGCATCCAACTTGCTTGCTCACGAAGACCTAGGGCACTTGAGGAGGCCCATTGTTGGAATATACAAGCCAAGTTCTATAATGAAAAATTCCCACTAGGATATGAAAGTGACAACATAGGAGACTCTCTATCATGAAGATCATGGTGCTACTTTGGAGCACAAGTGTGGTAAAAGGATAGTAACATTGTCCCTTATCTCTTTTTCTCTCATTTTTTGGGCCTTCTCTTTTTATGGCCTTTCTCTCTCTTTTTTGGGCCTTATCTTTTTATGGCCTTTCTCTTTTTTTATTCCTCACTTGGGACAATTCTGTAATAATGGTGATCATCACACTTCTTTTTATTTACAACTCAATGAATACAACTCGATACTAGAACAAAGATGACTCTATATGAATGCCTTCGGCGGTGTACCGGGATATGCAATGAATCAAGAGTGACATGTATGAATTATGAACGGTGGCTTTGCCACAAATACGATGTCAACTACATGATCATGTAAAGCAATATGACAATGATGAATGTGTCGTGATAAACGGAACGGTGGAAAGTTGCAGGGTAATATATCTTGGAATGGCTATGGAAATGCCATAATAGGTAGGTATGATGGCTGTTTTGAGGAAGATATAAGGAGGTTTATGTGTGATAGAGCGTATGTTATCACGGGGTTTGGATGCACCGGCGAAGTTTGCACCAACTCTCAATGTGAGAAAGGGCAATGCACGGTACCGAAGAGGCTAGCAAGGATGGAAGGGTGAGAGTGCGTATAATCCATGGACTCAACATTAGTCATAAAGAACTCACATACTTATTGCAAAAATCTACAAGTCATAAAAAACCTCGGTACAACGTGCATGCTCCTAGGGGGATAGATTGGTAGGAAAAGACCATCGCTCGTCCCCGACCGCCACTCATAAGGAGGACAATCAAATAACACCTCATGTTTCAAATTTGTTACATAACGTTTACCATACGTGCATGCTACGGGACTTGAAAACTTCAACACAAGCATTTCTCAATTTCAAAACTAATCAACTAGCACGACTTTGATATTATTACCTCCATATCTCAAAACAATCATCAAGCATCAAACTTCTCTTAATATTCAACTCACTTATATGAAAGTTTTTACTATTCTTGGATGCCTAGCATATTAGGATTATTTAAGCAAATTACCATGCTATTGTAAAGACTCTCAAAATAATATAAGTGAAGCATGAGAGTTTATATATTTCTTCAAAATAAAACTACCACCATGCTCTAAAAGATATAAGTGAAGCACTAGAGCAAATGACAAACTACTCTGAAAGATATAAGTAAAGCTCAATGAGTAGTCGAATAATTATGCAACTATGTGAAGACTCTCTAACATTTAATAATTTCAGATCTTGGTATTTTATTCAAACACCATGCAAATCAAAATAAAATGACATTCTAAGAATGCCAAACATCATGTGAAGAAGCAAAAACTTAGGATCAACCAATACTAACCGATAGTTGTTGAAGAAGAAAGGTGGGATGCCAACCGGGGCATCCCCAAGCTTAGACGCTTGAGACTTCTTGAGATATTATCTTAGGGTGCCTTGGGCATCCCCAAGCTTGAGCTTTTGTGTCTCCTTAATTCCTCTCATATCACGGTCTCCGTAAATCTCAAAAGCTTCATCCACACAAAACTCAACAATGACCCGTGAGATAAGTTAGTATAAACCATTGCCAAAACCTTATCATACTCTACTGTAGCAAACCACTAAAATTATTATTTAACATTGCATACTAAATTCCTCTGCATATTTAATAGTCCTATCCACAAATACAATCATTAAAGAAGTAAACATATGCAAACAATGCAAACATAACAGCAATCTGCCTAAACAGGACAGTCTGTTAAGAATGCAGCAACATCCATACTTCCCTAGCTCCAAAAATTATGAAAGAAAATTCCAACTGTAGTAAATTTATAAGACCTTAAAATGCAAAAGGTTTCAACATTTTATCACATTATGAATTTTCTAGGGAGTTATTGCAACAGCGGTAAACTTTCTGTTTTCAAACAGCAACATGTGGACTTCTAAAATAGGCATAGTAAAGGCTATAGATGCCACTTTTATTGAAATAAAAGATGCAAAACATTGTTCTAAATAACAGCAAGCAAATCCTAACAAAATAAATTGACGCTCCAAGCAATACACATATCATGTGGTGAATAAAAATATAGCACCAAGTAAAGTTACCGATGAACGAAGACGAAAGAGGGGATGCCTTCCGGGGCATCCCCAAACTTAGGCTCTTGGCTATCCTTGATTATTACCTTGGGGTGCCTTGGGCATCCCCAAGATTAGGATCTTGCCACTCCTTATTCCATAGTCCATCGAATCCTTACCCAAAACTTGAAAACTTCACAACACAAAACTTAAAGTAGAAAACTCGTGAGCTCCGTTAGCGAAAGAAAGCAAAACACCACTTCAAGGTACTGTAATGAACTCATTATTTATTTATATTGGTGTTAAATCTACAGTATTCCAACTTCTCTATGGTTTATAAACTCTTTTACTAGCCATAGATTCATCAAAATAAGTAAACAACACACGAAAAACAGAATCTGTCAAAAACAGAACAGTCTGTAGTAATCTGGATCAAACGTATACTTCTGGAACTCATAAAATTATCAAATAAATTGCTGGACCTGAGGAATTTATATATTAATCATCTGCAAAAAAGAATTAACTAAATAGCACTCTCCAAATAAAAATGGCAGCAATTCTCGTGAGCGCTAAAGTTTGTGTTTTTTACAGCATGATCAACAAGACTTTTCCCAAGTCTTCCCAAAGGTTCTACTTGGCACAAACACTAATTAAAAGCATAAAACCACATCTAAACAGAGGCTATATGAATTATTTATTACTAAACAGGAACAAAAAGCAAGTAACTAAAATAAAATTGGGTTGCCTCCCAACAAGCGCTATCGTTTAATGCCCCTAGCTAGGCATGATGATTTCCACGATGCTCACATAAAAGATAAGAATTGAAACATAAAGAGAGCATCTTGAAGAATATGACTAGCACATTTAATTCTAACCCACTTCCTATGCATAGGGATTTTGTGAGCAAACAACTTGTGGGAACAAGAATCAACTTGCATAGGAAGGTAAAACAAGCATAACTTTAAAACTTTAAGCACATAGAGAGGAAACTTGATATTATTGCAATTCCTACAAGCATATATTCCTCCCTCATAATAATTTTCAGTAGCATCATGAAGGAATTCAACAATATAACCAGCACCTAAAGCATTCGTTTCATGATCTACAAGCATAGAATTTTTATTACTCTCCACATAAGCAAATTTCTTCTCTTGAATAGTAGTGGGAGCAAATCAACAAAGTAACTATCGTGGGATTGAAAATTGAAATCAAGATGAAAATTTCATTGTTATCATTATTCTTTAAAGCATATGTGTCATCACAGTAATCATCATGGATAGGAGGCATGCCTTCATCATAATAAATTTGCTCATCAAAACTCGGGGGACAAAAAATATCATCTTCATCAAACATAGCTTCCCCAAGCTTGTGGCTTTGCATATCATTAGCATCATGGATATTCAAGGAATTCATACTAACAACATAGCAATCATGCTCATCATTCAAAGATTTAGTGCCAATCATTTTATAAATTTCTTCTTCTAGCACTTGAGCACAATTATCCTTTCCATCATACTCACGAAAGATATTAAAAAGGTGAAGCGTATGAGACAAACTCAATTCCAATTTTTGTAATTTTCTTTTTTAAACTAAAATAGTGATAAAACAAGAAACTAAAAGACTCGATTGCAAGATCTAAAGATATACCTTCAAGCACTCACCTCCCCGGCAACGGCGCCAGAAAAGAGCTTGATGTCTACTACACAACCTTCTTCTTGTAGACGTTGTTGGGCCTCCAAGTGCAGAGGTTTGTAGGACAGTAGCAAATTTCCCTCAAGTTGACCTAAGGTTTATTAATCTGTAGGAGGCGGAGGATGAAGATGGTCTCTCTCAAGAAACCCTGCAACCAAATAACAAAGAGTCTCTTGTGTCCCCAACACACCTGAGGGAGTCCTGGATTAGGGGGTGTCCGGATGGCCGGACTATACCTTCAGCCGGACCCCTCGACTATGAAGATACAAGATTGAAGACATCATCCCATGTCCGGGAGGGACTTTCCTTGGCGTGGAAGGCAGGCTTGGCGATACGGATATGCAGATCTCCTACCATTGTAACCGACTCTATGTAACCCTAACCCTATCTGGTGTCTATATAAACCGGAGGGTTTTTAGTCCGTAGGACGACTTACACAACGACAATCATACCATAGGCTAGCTTCTAGGGTTTAGCCTCTCTGATCTCGTGGTAGATCTACTCTTGTACTACCCATATCATCAATATTAATCAAGCAGGACGTAGGGTTTTACCTCCATCGAGAGGGCCCGAACCTGGGTAAAACTTCGTGTCCCTTGCCTCCTGTTACCATCCGGCCTAGACGCACAATTCGGGACCCCCTATCCGAGATCCGCCAGTTTTGACACCGACATTGGTGCTTTCATTGAGAGTTCCTATGTGTCGTCGCCGTCAGGCTTCATGGCTCCTATGATCATCAATGGCGATGCAGAACAAGGTGAGACCTTCCTCCCCGAACAGATCTTCGTCTTCGGCGGCTTCGCACTGCGGGCCAATTCACTTGGCCATCTGGAGTAGATCAAAAGCTATGCCCCTGGCCATCAGGTCAAATTTGGAAGCTTAAACTACACGGCTGACATCCGCGGGGACTTGATCTTTGACGGATTCGAGCCACTACCGAGCGCGCCGCACTGTCACGACGAGCATGATCTAGCTCTGCCGCCGAACAGTGCCCTGGAGGCCGCACCCGCATCGGCTTTGACCCTTAATTCAGAGCCAACTGCGCCGATCGAGGATGGGTGGTTGGACGCCGCCTCGGGTGTTGTGATCCCAACGGTGATCAAGCCGAACACCAGCCCCGCACGCTGCGAGAATCGTGACTCCAAGGAGCTGGACTCCTCTCTGGACTCCAAACCCTCCGCGCCCCTGCCGATCGAATCCGATTGGGCGACGATCATGGAGTTTACTGCCACGGACATCTTTCAGCACTCGCCTTTCGGTGATATTCTGAAGACACTGAAGTCCCTCTATTTATCAGGAGAGCCCTGGCCGGACTACGGTCAGCAAGGTTGGGATTCGGACAATGAAGAAATTCAAAGCCCACCCACCACCCACTTTGTAGCCACTGTCGACGACTTAACCAACATGCTCGACTTCGACTCCGAAGACATCGACGGTATGGACGCCGATGAAGGAGACGATGAAGAACCAGCGCCTATCAGGCCCTGGAAAGCCACCTCGTCATATGACATATACATGGTGGACACCCCAAAAGAAGGAGATGGCGATGGAACAGCGGAGGATGACCCCTCCAAGAAACAGCCTAAGCGCCGGCGTCAGCGGCGCCGCTCAAAATCCCGCCAAAACAAATACGGCAATTCCAGCACGGGAGATAATAATACTCCGGAAAGTGCCGAAGAAAACCCCGTCCAGCAAGAATTAGCACAGGAGGATGGAGAAACCAACCCTCATGAGAGAGCGGCAGACAGAGAGGTCGAGGACGATAATTATATGCCTCCCTCCGAAGATGAGGTAAGCCTCGACGACGACGAATTCGTCGTGCCAGATGATCCCGTCGAGCAAGAGCGTTTTCAATGCAGGCTTATGGCCACGACAAGAAGCCTCAAGAAAAAACAGCAACAGCTCAGAGCTGATCAAGATTTGCTAGTCGATAGATGGACTGAAGTCCTTGCGGCCGAAGATCATAAACTTGAACGCCCCTCCAAGAGCTACCCAAAGCGCAGGTTCCTACCCCGATTAGAGGAGGAAGCACTTGATGCGGCCGACCGGCCACCTCGTGGCCGCGACAGAGAGGCCTCTTGGCCCTCCACTCAAGCCGCACCCCGTACCAAGGCACGGGAATATGCGCCGGACTTACGAGATATGTTGGAGGACAAGGCAAGGCAAACAAGATCGATCTACGGATCACGCGGGCACCCCACGGCTCGAGACGGTAACCGTCACGCCGATCGCAAATTCGGCAGGGCCAAACACAGTAGACAAAGCTCATTGGAGCTACGTCGTGATATAGCCCAGTACAGAGGGGCCGCACACCCACTATGCTTCATAGATGAAATAATGGATCATCAAATCCCCGAGGGTTTCAAACCCGTAAATATTGAATCATATGATGGCACAACAGATCCTGCGGTATGGATCGAGGATTATCTCCTTCATCTCCACATGGCCCGCGGCAATGATTTCCACGCCATCAAATACCTCCCACTCAAGCTTAAAGGACCAGCTCGGCATTGGCTTAACAGCTTGCCAACAGGATCAATCAGTTGTTGGGAGGACCTGGAAGCCGCATTCCTCGACAATTTCCAGGGCACTTATGTGCGACCCCCATACGCCGATGACTTAAGTCACGTAATTCAGCAGCCAGAGGAATCAGCCAGGCAATTCTGGACACGGTTCCTAACAAAGAAAAATCAAATAGTCGACTGTCCGGATGCTGAGGCCCTAGCAGCCTTCAAGCACAATATCCATGACGAGTGGCTTGCCCGGCACCTTGGACAGGAAAAGCCGAAGTCTATGGCAGCTTAGATCCCCTTTCTTGCGCCTCCCCTTTCTGCCTCCAAATTTCTAGATCTACCCCGGCCGCGTGACCTAGGAAGCCATGGCACCTCGCCAACCTCCGACCGAAGCTTGGTATTCTCCTGCCTTGGACTCGCCGAATGTGTCCAAGGCTAGCCTTTCCCGGCTGCGCCGGATAGCGGCGGCGCAGGGCATCGACGGGACGGAGGTGTTCAAGGTCGGTTCCGCCATCCCTGAGGGCCGAGGGAGCACCTTTTATCCTCTCTTTGCAAGCTCCATTGCCGCGGGCCTGGTGCCTCCCTTCTCCGAGTTCTTCTTCTCTGTCCTCCGCCATTACAACTTGCAGGCTCTGCATCTCCACCCCAACTCTGTCCTTCTCCTGGAGATCTTCGCTTACTACTGCGAGGCCCACGTGGGGGTGCAGCCTTCGGTGGCCTTGCTGCGCCACTACTTCTCCCTCCGGATCTCTGGCAGTTCTCCTTCCGCGTGCGCGAGCTTCATTGGGTATGGCAACACCATTGCCATCTCGAGTCCCGGGAAGAGGGCTGAGGGCTTCCGGAGCAAGTGGGTCTTGGTAGATGCCGGGTGCATCCCCCCTCGGCTGATCTTGCCCACGGAGCAGGCCGTGAGCTTCGGCGACTAGTGCCGAGTGGAGCTCACGGACCCCCGCGTGAAACCGGTGTTGGAGAAGATGGACGCGGACTTGAGGCCGGCCTGCATGGCGATGGCGAAGTTGACTGGTGCGTCACTGCTGAAGGAGTTCCTGGAGCACCAGCTGGCTCCACTCCGGCGGTACTCTCCTCCAATGTGGAGGCCTCATCTGAGCCCCGAGGCTGTGGACGAAGAGGATGTGAATGCGGTTCTTCAAGCTCTGGTCGGGGGCGAGGTGGCAAGGTTGGAGGGCGCTCCCAAGCCTTTGTTCCTTCGTGACGACTGGAAGCGGGTGGTGGAGTCCATGCCCGTTTTCAACGGGGATGGGCTCGTGCCCGTGGCGCCTTCTGAAGGACTGGTGGACGTGCCCTTCGGTGACTCCAGCGAGGAGGAGGGCGAAGAGGAGCGGGGAGAGGGGCCCGACTCTGGGGCGACCGATGGAGAGTCGAGGGCTCCCCTCCCCCGGCGCTCGCCCCGTACTCTCCGCCTTTCGCCGAGCGACGATGATGATGATGATGATGATGATGACGTGCTGGGTACCGGGAGCTCACCCCCGATCCCGAAGAAGGACAGGACCGGGCTGATCTCCCATGGGTCTGCCCCTACCCCGAGGCAGTCCGCAGCCGCGCCTCCTGCTTCCAAGGCCGACCCTTCCAGCCGGCTGTCAGGCTTCAAGTTGGGCCGGAGGCTGCCCGAGCTTGCCGGCGAGGACCCGTAAGCGCTTGATCCTTGATCTCTTGTTTCTCGTTCCGCAGATGAGGCTTGATGATTGCTTCTTGTGAATAGGCTGGCGCCTAGGGCGAAGAAGCCGAAAAGGGCTCCTGAGGCTCCATCCGTGCCGGCGCCTTCGCCTGTGAAGGGAGGTGACCGCGCCGTGCGGGCTTCTCCTGCTCGGTCGCCCTCGGGAGGCCTGGCCATGCTGGCTGGGGCGAGCTCAGCCCCCATGGCCCAAGTGACTCCAGAGGTGCCCTCGTCTGGCGCCACTGCTACGGCTGTGGAGATGCAGCGGACCCTGCCTCGGGACACGGCGGCCTCGCCGCCGCTACCTTCTCCTCCCGTTCCACTGACAGCTGCTTCCCCAACTCCTCCTGTTGTCTTGGAGAGCGCCGATGTTTCTCCGCCTTCTTCTTCCATCCTGGAGCATGCCGTTGCTGGATTGGACCGGCTGCGGCAGGATCTTCTGGGCGCCGACCCTCGCCTGGTGGCCGGGCGCCTGGAACTGGCTTCGGGGTGGATTCGCTCTGATGCTTTGATTCGGGCGGCGTTGGTTCAGGCCTCGACGGCCTGTGACGAGGAGAGGCGGGCCGTCCTCGAGGCGAAGGCTACTCGTGACGCAGCCCTGGGGGGAGTGGTCTAAGTCCGCGATCGTTGCAAGGCGTTGGAGGACGAGCTGCAAGGCCTGCGAGGCCAACTTGCGGAGGAGGTCCGCCTTCGCCAAGAGCAGGAGAAGGGGGCGAAGGCGCGCGAGGCGGCGCTCGAGGACCGGGAGGCCAAGCTCAAGAAGCGCCGCGACCACCTGGGCGCGTTGAAGGAGCTGGAGGTGACGAAGGCCGAGCTGGATGCCAAGGCTCAGGTCCTTGCCGAGGATCGCGTGGCCTTCGCGGACATGGAGAAAGATGCCCGTGCTTCGCTGAAGATGCTTTAGGAGAGCGGCTTGGACAGCCCGCTAGCCGGTGACGGGGACGGCCCCACCAAGCTGCTTCCCTTCCTGGTTCAGGCTCTTGGGGATGTCGCCCTTGGCATCAGCCCCGCGGCCGAGGCCGAGGCGCGTGTCTTGTCTTCTGCTGCGCTGACGCGGGTCTTTGCCCACATCTACCTTCGCGATCCCAGCGCCGACCTCGATGGCCTGCTGGAACCGGTGAGCGGCGAGGGTGCCGCCGCCGCTGTCAAAGCCGTGAAGGGGCGCGCGGAGGCGCTGCTGGGGAGGTTCCAGGCCTTCAGCACCAAGCCAAAGCAAGGCGCTGCCGACCCTGCCATTCCACGAGGCGAAGCCACCGCCGACAAGTGACTCCGTTCCATTCCTGCTCTTCTTTCAGTTCCTGCACATGCATCACGCCTCGGGGAGGCATTTAAACTTGCGTTTGGTACTAAGGCGACAGTATGGATTGTAATATTTGCTTTTAAATTCCTTGGATTTTATGCTTTTCTTCCCTACTTGCTTGTGTTCTACGCCGGCAGAGCCCGGCCCCGCGCATGCCTCACCCAGCATTACCCCGATCGGAAACCAGGACGGGACCAAAGGAGTGAGGGGCCACGTGACAAGTTAGGCTCCTAAGTAGCGATGCTCAGGAGTCCCCCTTGGCGCGTGAACAACAAGTAGGGAAGCGTGATGTAGGTGTATCTTCCGTTCTACGTCTGCAGAGCCCGACTCCGCGCGTACCTCACCCAGCATAGCCTTTCGGAACTAAGGAGTGAGGGGCTACGGAGCCAGTTAGGCTCCTGAGTCGCGATGCTCAGGAGTCCCCCTTGACGCGCGAACAGCGGGTGATGAGGCGAGATGTAAGCGTGGCTACCGTTCTACATCTGCAGAGCCCGGCCCTGCGCGTACCTCACCCAGCATAGCCTTTCGGAACTAAGGAGTGAGGGGCTACGAGACCAGTTAGGCCCCCGAGTCGTGATGCTCAGGGGTCCCCCTTGACACGCAAACGGCCTTCATACCTTGGCTCCGCTCGGGGAGAGACGCGCGGTGAACCAGGCCCGAGGGGCCTGGCTGGGCGGCGTACGTCTGGGCGTGACCCAGTCGTAGCCCCCGTGCCTAGCCCCCTCGCGCGGCACTCCCGAGGGGAGGTGTTGCGATGAGGCCAGCCACTGAGCTCTGGGCTCCCTGAGGTTGATGCGGCCCGGAGGCCACCCTCAGTTGTTTATCACCAGCATGGAGCATAGCGCTTCCGTATGTGTACGGGCATAGCCGCTCCTCGGCAGTGTCGTCAGCCAGCACGGAGCATGGTGCTTCCACTGGTACGTGGGAGGGGGCTCCCCTCCGGGAGGAGCCCCCGGGGTGTGTACAGCCCCGCCCTGACACGTGGCTGGCACGATAGAGCTAGGTGAGGTGTATCTGGGCACCCGTGAGCCAGCGCGGGACTCACGAGGCCCTACCTCTGGGCGGGTTGCGCCCGGCACTGGGCCGTATCTTGAGATGTGTCCCTGCAGAATTTGGTTAGATGCCGGTACTCTACGTCCTCGTGTCTCGGCCCTCGAGCTTGTCTCAGCCGTCGCTGGTATGCCGGGTCACGATGCCGTGGACAAGGCCAAAGGGTGAGGGCTAGAGAGCCAGTAAGAGCCCTGAGTCGCGATGCTCAGGCACCCCCCCTTTAACGTGCAAGTAGTCGACATGGAGAAGAAGGGATGCCGTGGACAGGCATCAAGCAATCAAGCGTGATAGGCGAATGCATAGTTGGAAATAAACGCGAGGGAGAATACACGCCGCTGGGCCTAGCCCCAGTGGCTTGGGGATGATGCAGCCCGAGGGGCGCCCCCAACAAGGCAACTAACGATCGAAGAATAAAGGCAGATACATGCCGCAGGGACGGACCCACGTGGCCTGGGAGGGATGGAACCCTTGGAGGGTGCTCCCAGCTGGGAATGGAACTTGCAAGATGTCACCTGAGAATGTCGTTGGCGAAGTGGCGTTGGTGCAGCAGGCTCGGTGGGCTGCGGAAGCCGATCCTCACGAGCCCCCAGGCCCCGGGGCCTCGGGAGGCTCCGGAGGCACTGGTGGCTCCTCGCGAGCTGTCTTCATCTCCGCCTGGGCCGCGGAACGCATGTCCTCCTGAGCCTCCATGATGCCCCTCATGAGGCGCTGGTGCGCCACAGCCATGCTCGGCAGGCCATAAGGCATGCGAACATAGCTTTGGGGTGGACCCCCACAGCGCCCCACTTGCGAGGGCCAGAGGCGCTCCGTCGTGGCGATCTGATTGAGCCCTGGTACGTCGACGCAGACGCGCAGCCCACCATCCTCGCCTGGATGTGGGGCCACAGCTGGTGGACGACGGCAACCTCTCATGACCCTTGACTCCTATAGCTCTTGAATGACCTTGTTAATGAACTCCGGCTGGTCTGACCCTCCTTGCTTGGCTCCTTCTCGAGGGAAACGTGCTTCGAACCACGCCTCCACATGATGCCCAAGCGCCTCCCTCGTGACCCTAGCTAGGTCGGTAGCCCTCCAGGTGAGAGCCCCCGAGCCCTGCCTGAGGAGGGCGTCGGGCGCGCTTTCCTATGCGATGGAAGGAGGGTCCTCCCGGGCAGACACGGGCCCTGAGGTGCCTGCCTCCTGAGGGGCTGAGCCTGGCGACATCTTCTTCTTCTTGGGGGTGGTCTCAGGAAGCCTCCCGCTTCCGCGATCTGGGTCTTCTAGTGACGCGGCCTGAAAGGCTCGCTCCAGGGAACACACTGCATCCCTCTCTTCATAGGGCACCGTGATGACGCCGCCACTCCCTGGCATCTTGAGGATGTTGTAGCCGTGGTGAGTCACGGCCATGAACTTGGCCAGCGCTGGATACCCGAGGATGGCGTTTTACGGCAGGCGGATTTGGGCGATGTCGAAGTCGATGAGCTCGGTGCGGTAGTTGCTACGGGCCCCAAAGGTGACAGGGAGGCGGACCTACCCGATCGGGACTGTGGAGCCGTCGGTGACTCCGGAGAAAGGCTTGGTTGGCTAAAGCTGGTCATAGGGCACTTGGAGGTTGTTGAACGTTTCCACAGACAGGACGTTGAGCCCTGCCCCTCCGTCGATGAGGGTCTTGGTGACCAGGACGTTGCTGATGACTGGGGAGCAAAGCATCGGGAGGACTCCGGCTATGGCTGAGCACTTGAGCTGGTCTGCTGAGCTGAACGTGATGGCGCACGCCGACCACCTGAGGGGGCGCGTTGCTTCGAGCTTGGGGAGAACTGCATTCACTTCGCGGGCAAACTGCTTGAAGATACGTTGGGAGGCTGGGGCTTGAGCGCCGCCCAGGATGCAGGCGATTGCGCGCGGCTCTTGGAAGCCCCCAGCCCCCTCGTCTTGATGGCGGTCTTCGTTCCTCCTTGGCTGAGGCGGCAGCGGAGGTAGGCCTGCGTTGCCATGAGGGCGATCCTCACGAGGCAGATTCCTCCAGTCTCCCTCGCGAGGCAGGTCCCGCCAGTGGTCCTCGCGAGGCTGATCGCGCCACCCCTGGTGCGGGCCGCGGTCTTCCCAGCGCCCTGGGTTTCTTCCTCCTCCTCGGCCGTAGCCCCGGTCAGCACGGTCAGGGAGACGGCCGATCCTTCCTTCTCGCACGGTGCGGAGCTCTTGACATTCGTTGGTGTTGTGGGTGTGGAGGTCGTGGTACACACAGTACCGACTGCCTCTGGAGGAGTCGGGAAGATCCTTGCCCCGCTTGGTGTCTGGTTCGGCTGCGAGTACGGCAGCCCCCTTGCGCTTCACGTCCTTGGCCTTGGGCTTCTTCTCTTCTGGGTCCGCGGCAGGCAGCTCGAGGAGGGAGAGGCGTCCCTCCTTAGCCCTGGCGCACTTGTTCGCCAAGTTGAACAGCTCCAGGGAGGTGCAGAGGTCTTCATGCATCGCTAGCTCCTCCTTCATCTTGACGTCGCGCACGCCATCGGAGAAAGCCAAGATGATGGCCTCCTCGGACACCTTGGGGATCTTGAGGCGCGCACTGTTGAAGCGCTAGATGTACTTTTGCAGGGTTTCTCCGGGTTGTTGCTTGATGCGGCGCATGTCGCTCACGGCGGGCGGCCGGTCGCGAGTACCTTGGAAGTTGGCGATGAAGCGGGTGCGCATCTGGTCCCAATAGGAGATCGTGCCCGGAGCCAGATTTAGGAGCCAGGTGCGAGCTCCTTCCTTCAGCGCCATGGGGAACCAGTTCGCCATGACCATCTCATCCCCGCTGGCAGCATCGATGCCCAGCTCATAGAGCTGGAGGAACTCTGCGGGATCAGTTGTGCCATCGTAGCGCGGAGGCAGGTCTGGCTTGAACTTGCCGGGCCACGCGACGCTGCGCAGCTCGGTGGTGTAGGCGCGGCAGCCTGCGGTGGCCACGAAAGGCTTCGGTTGGTGGAGAGCTCGGTCTTGAGGGTCCCCACGCGCTGCAGCTAGGAGCAGGGCGGGGTCTTGGCGTGCCAGAGCTGGAGCAAGGAGCGCTCGGGCAGCTCCTTGCGGGCGAGGGACTTCTTGGCAGCTCCGTTCTTGCTACGCTGGCGCCTGACGGAGCGGGTTCCGCCCAGGGGGCATGCGCCTTGGAGCCATGGCGTCTTCTTGGAGAGGAGGCGCCAGGAACGCCCCTGGAGCTTCATTGCCCGCGCAGGGTGGAGTGCGGCGCAGCGGAGCGGACGACGCAGGAGAGCACCTGCGGCGCGGACGAGCTCGGCGACACGGTCGAGCCACTCCTCGTAGACGTCGTCGACGGGGCGGTAGCGCAGGAGCTCGTTTGCCGCGATGAGCATAGCTCGAGCCTCCAAAGGTGCGCGGAGCGCATGGGACAAAGAGCCAGCTGGCGCGAGTGACGGAGTAGCGGTGCGGCCATCTTGCCGCACGGACGGGTGCTGAGACGATGCCTGCTGCTCGCCCCCGCCGAGCCGGTGGTGGCGTTGACGGCGGGCGACGGGGAACGATGAGGACGCCCACCAACGGGGGCCGTTTGGGCGACGCGAGAAGCGATGGCGGCCCGATGCTCGACGCGGGCCCGACGAGCGTCAGACATGGATGCGACGGTCAGAGGAGAGCGGAGTGGTGGAAGACGAATTCCGGCGCACCCCTACCTGGCGCGCCAAATGTCGGATTTCGGGTTCCGGCAGACCCTTAAGGTTCGAACACTGGAGTGCGAGCGGAGATCGCGCCTTCTACCTCTCCGTCTCACAAGGATCTAAACTACTGAAAGGAACGCACAAGAGACACAAGATTTATACTGGTTCGGGCCACCGTTGTGGTGTAATACCCTACTCCAGTGTGTGGTTGGTGGATTGCCTCCTGGGGCTAATGATGATGAACAATACAAGGAAGAACAACCTCGCGAGGGTCTGTTCTTGGCTGGGGCGACGAACTGCTAGGAGGAGTTCGGTCACCCTTCTCTCTCTCTCTCTCTCTCTCTTGTCGATGATCCGGAACCCAATCGAACCGAACCCCTTGCTATGTGGGTGGCTAGTCCTATTTATAGAGGCCCTAGTCCTCTTCCCAAATATTGAGCGGGAAGGGAGCCAACAATGGCGGGCTAATTTGAAGGGGGACAGCGAGTACATCTATCCTGACAAAAGCAGTCTTCGTCTGCCAAAGGCTCTGGTGATGATGTCGTGCTGGGCTCCATGGTGACCTTCGTCTCGTAGTCCTCCTGGTCTTGGTCTCGTTGCACCGAAACGGCAACCTTTCCCTGATGCCTCGGTACTCCGTGGCTGCGCTTGCCCCCTTTGCACCAAAGAGGAGAGAAGGACGCTGCGCGTGCTGGCACCCGCCTGGTGCCCTGAGTCGTCACGGCTTACATCATGGGCACCTCGCGAGGTACCCTGTCTTGATATCTCCGCCTCCTCGCAAGCCAGCCTGATGAGGCTTCGCCTGAGGATGTGCCGTGTCGTCCGCCTCGCGAGGCTTGGCCCCTCACGAGGGTCTTGAGTCTTGTGTTGATGAAGATGGGCCGCGCTGGCCCCCATTTGAGCCACGCCGCAGGCCGCAGGCAGGCAAGTCTGGGGACCCCCGTTCCCAGAACGCCTACAAAGTGGTCTTTGGATCTCCGGATAATTTCTGAAGCGAGGAGTTAATCTTCGACATAGTCCCATTCCGCAGTGGCTATCACGCACTGCTCGGGCGAACTGCATTCGCAAAGTTCAATGTGGTACCGCACTACGCATACCTTAAGCTCAAGATGCCAGGCCCTCGAGGAGTAATTACAGTCAATGGACACACCGAACGCTCCCTCCAAACGGAGGAGCACACGGCGGCCCTTGCAGCGGAGGTACAAAGCAGCCTCTCCAGGCAGTTCTCCAGTCCGGCCATTAAACGACCGGACAACGTCAAGCGCGCCCGGAGTAACCTACAACAAGACCGCCTGGCACGACCCGAGCAGGCGTAGCAATGCAGCCCCAACCCCAGCCCTCGCAAAAATGCGATACCAGTACTTCGCGTACATAACTACGCTCTAGAAATACCATGGGTATAGGGGGAGGGGCACCATCATGTCATGCCCGAAACACGGCTTAAACCGCACCTGGGCTGCCGATTTTTTAATTTTCTCTTACTTTCAGGTCTCCACTCTTTGGAAGGCCTGTCCGGCAGTTCAATTGCCGCACAAACGATGCAAGAACCAGGGAAGCAGACAAGCCACGCCGCATTACGGAACTCCCAGGTGGTCTCTATCACGAGCAGTATACCTGCTTCGCATACTATTCCGCAGCTTGCCCCTGGACCAGACATGTTACATCGTCCAACCTTTTGCTTATCGCATTATTTGTATCGTTCTGCTTTGATCGCATCCCTCTTTAATAAACAGTGCATAGCTTTTGTCTATTTTTGCATTACATTTTTTATTATATATATATATGTTCCTTAATGACATATTGCACCCATACACTTTGGTACGGCCTAAATATGCCAGGGGCTTTAGTACCCCTCAATATGGTGTGAGAAGTCCGAACACTTTAACAAGTGCGGCACCCCGAACTTATAGCATTATATGAATCGGCTCCGAATCATGTCTTGGGTCAATAGTTGGGTTTGCCCGGCTCCTATGTTTTGGTGCCTTACGTTCCGCTATATCGGCTAAGGTAGCACTAGGAGAACCACTGCGATTGTGCCCCAGTTGAGCTGGGTCGAGCACCTTAGTGGAGAAAGCTAAAACTGACTGTCATGATGAAGCGAGAGCTAGTCGCTGTTCGAGAGGTTTTTTCGAGTCCCTAACGACTTATGCCGCTTAGAGCGAGGAGCCAGCTCTGTCCGGCCAAGGCGTGGATAGCGCCCCAAACTCGGTCTTCCGAATACCAGGGGCTTTGCCGAAATTTAAAATTATAGAATTCTATGGCTAAGTGAGAGTGTTGACGCATTATAGTCCGATTGCCTTGTTCATTGGGCTGAGCGCCTCCCTCGAAGGACCCAAACATGGGAAAAAGAGCGCTCAGGTTTATCCCCGAACACCCCAGCACTAGCGGCATGGGGGTAGAAGCCGACGACTTGCCATCCCTCAGAATTGATAAACAGCCGCACAGAAGGTAATATTTTAAATTCCAACAGCATTGCTTAGCGCATATGAACAAGTTTTCAGCGCACAGGACAAAACAAGCAAGTTTCACTCAAAAATTACATCCCTAGAACATTCATCTGCCACAAGGCAGGCACCCTTCAGAACATCCTTATAATGATTCTCGGGCTTGCGATGCTCTTTCCCCGGCGGTGGCCCGTCCTTCACAAGCTTCTCAGCATCCAGCTTGCCCCAGTGCACCTTAGCACGGGCAAGGGCCCTACGGGCACCTTCAGTGCAGACAGAGCGCTTGATGACTTCGAGCCTTGGACAGGCCTCCACCAGCCGCCGCACCAGCCCGAAATAGCTCCCAGGCAGAGCCCCTCCAGGCCACAGCCGAACTATGAGGCCCTTCATGGCCTGTTTGGCCGCCTTGTGGAGCTCGACCAGTTGCTTCAGCTGGTCGCTCAGGGGCACGGGGTGTCCGGCCTCAGCATACTGAGACCAGAACACCTTCTCTGTTGAGCTGCCCTCCTCGGCTCGATAGAATGCGGCGGCATTGCACACACTCCGGGGAAGATCTGCGAACGCTCCTGGAGAGCTCCGGATTCGGGTAAGTAACAAGTAACTCACGTTTATGTGTTTGCTTTTCATAAAGAATGCCTTACCCGCCGCTATTTTCTTCACCTCATCCAACTCCTGGAGGGTCTTCTGGGATTCGGCCTTGGCAGACTTGGCATTTTCAATAGCCACCGCGAGCTCGGACGCTCGCGTCTTTGAGTCAAGCTCCAAACTCTCATGTTTTTCCATGAGAGCCTGGAGCTCTTGCCGTACCTTGCCAACCTCGGCCTCATACTTCTCCCGCTCGGTGCACTCCGTGGCCGCCCTCTTCTCGGCCTCGACCAGCGCTTGCTTAAGGGTCGCCACCTCAGACGTGGCCCCTACAATAGCCACGATAATCCTGTCATTTTTTGCAATTGTACCTTTTTATATATATTTAAAACAAGGTATTTCTTACCTTCATTGTCCTCGAGCTGCTTCTTGGCACGCCCGAGCTCTTGCTCGGACTGCTCGAGGTTCTGCTTTAGCGTGTCCACTTCCGCAGTCAGTGCGGCGGACGCAAGCAGAGAAGCCTGCATACGCATATTGACTCCTTTTTGTTAGAGTCCTGCGAATTTTATTTGATCCTCTATTCGGCTTTTCTTCCCGAACGCCAAACAGAGCATCAGGGGCTATTGTCTATGCGGTAATATTATTTACACATTCTTTACTTACCTCAAAGCCTGTTAAAAGGCTAGTACAAGCTTCAGTCAGTCCGCTCTTGGTGGACTGAACCTTCTGGACCACCGCACTCATAATGGTGCGGTGCTCCTCGTCGATGGAGGCGCCTTGGAGCGCCTCCAACAGATTGTCCGGCACCTCTGGTTTTGTAACGCCCTCGATGCGGCTATATCTCCTACGTGTCGAAGCACGACTTAGAGGCATAACCGCATTGAAAGCAATGTCGCAAGTGAGGTAATCTTCACACAACCCATGTAAAACATAAGGGAAAGAGATACATAGTTGGCTTACAATCGCCACTTCACACAAGTACATGAATAAAGCATTACATCATCCAGATACAATCAAGGTCCGACTACGGAACCAAAATAAAAGAAGAACCCCAAATGCGACAAAGGTCCCCGATCGACCCCAACTGGGCTCCACTACTGATCAACTAGAACGGAAACAATACAAAGGACAAGATCTTCATCGAGCTCCTCCTGAGCTTGGTTGCGTCATCTGCACGGACTCAACGGCACCTGCAAGCTGGTTTGGAAGTATCTGTGAGCCACGGGGACTCAGCAATCTCGCACCCGCGAGATCAAGACTATTTAAGCTTATAGGAAGGATGGAGTAATGAGGTGGAGCTGCAGCAAGCGACTAGCATATATGGTGGCTAACATACGCAAATGAGAGCGAGAAGAGAAGGCAAAGCACGGTCAATAAAGGTATGATCAAGAAGTGATCCTATAACAACCTACGTCAGGCATAATTCCAACAACCATGTTCACTTCCCGGACCCCGCCGGAAAGAGACCATCATGGTTACACACGCGGTTGATGTATTTTAATTAAGGTCAACTTCAGGTTTTCTACAACCGGACGTTAACAAATTCCCATCTGCCCATAACCGCGGGCACGGCTTTCGAAAGTTCAAATCCCTGCAGGGTGTCCCAACTTAGCCCATCACAAGCTCTCACGGTCAACGAAGGAATAGACCTCCACCCGAGACACTCCGATCAGACTCGGTATCCCGGTACAACAAGACATTTCGACAGGGTAAAACTAAACCAGCAACACCGCCCGAATGTGCCGACAAATCCCGATAGGAGCTGCACATATCTCTTTCTCAGGGCACACTCAGATTGTCTTAGGTGCGGGTAGGCCAACCCAGAGTTGCCCCTGGTGGCCACCGGCAGCTGACAGGTTGGACCAACACTCAGAGGAGCACTGGCCCGGGGGGGGTAAAATAATGATGACCCTCAGGAGCGCGACTCCCAAGGGAAAAGAAAAGGCTAGGTGGCAAATGGTAAAACCAATGTTGGGCATTGCTGGAGAAGCTTTACTTAAGGCGAACTGTCAAGGGGTTCCCATTATAGCCCAACCGCGTAAGGGACGCAAAATCCGGGAACATAACACCGATATGACGGAAACTAGGGCGGCAAGAGTGGAACAAAACACCAGGCATAAGGCCGAGCCTTCCACCCTTTACCAAGTATATAGATGCATTAATTATGTAAGATATATTGTGATATCCCAACAAGTAAACATGTTCCAACAAGGAACAACATCTCCATGTTCCAACAAGGAACAAACTTCGATCTTCACCTGCAACTAACAACGCTATAAGAGGGGCTGAGCAAAGCGGTAACATAGCCAATCAACGGTTTGCTAGGACATGGTGGGTTAGAGGTTGAACATGGCAATTTGGGTGGCTGACAAGCAAGTGGTAGGCATCGTAGCATTGGCATGGCAAAAGAGCGAGCAAACTAGCATAGCAAAGATAGTAGTGATTTCGAGGGTATGATCATCTTGCCTGCACAGTTGTCAGAGTTGACTGGGTCCTCACAAGCAAACTCAACGGGCTCCTCGGTAGCGAACTCGTCTCCCGGCTCTACCCAACAAGACAAACAAGCAACAAGGATACAATCAACCACGGCCAAGACCAAGCAATATGATGAAACGACGATATGCTATGCGGGATGCGATGCGGGATGCAAAATGCAAGATATGACAGGAAATGCATGAACCTGGCCTCAACTTGGAAAACCAAGTGTGCCACTAGATAGAGGGGATGAAATCGCTTGAAAACGATGTAAAGATCATTGGAATCGGAGCTACGGTTTGGAAATGGCAAGCGTTTTAAGATACGACACCGGTCTGCGATTAACAGCAAGTAGGCATCTAAATGCAACGAAATGAACATGCTACAGCCACCAAACATGAAAACAAAATACATGGAAGTGAAGTACACAAGATGGTTGACAAAACACTAGCACTGAGCCATAGGCAAATTCATCCATTAAGGGGTTCAAACAAGCATGGCTAAAACGCAAATGCAAAACAGATTTCAGACTTAGTGAAATTAACACTAGTCTGAAATTTCAGATCACGATGCTCTCTTCGGAGCAGCAAAACAACATGACAGAAAACCTGAACATGACAAGTAAGAACATGGAATGGAGCTACTCAACAAGCTTAATAAAACACCCAAAGTGACCTGGGGCCAAAAGGGTTCACAAAATACTCTACCGAGCTCACGAACATCGCTCGGACACAATCAGTTTTCAGACTTGGTGAAAACTGAGACATGCTGAAATATAACTCACGAAGGCATGTAAACGAGCTCGATGCACTCACTACGGTGCAATTCATGGCAAGGAAAGCATACAACCAGCAAGAAGGCACAATGAGCTAGCTACACATGGCAAGAACAAAGGCATAGCATGCATGGAACACTAACGGTAGCATCGGCAAAATCGCAAACAAGTTGACGATCTGCCCAGATTAACAACGAAGCAAAAGTTGAGCTCGATCGAGTCAACCTAGAGCACTCCACATATGTAACCAAAGACATTGATGGATAGAGCATAACTTAAATATCAAAACTCCCTTACTGACCATCCTCAAAAGAGGCACGGATCACTAGGAAACAAGCTGGACATATAGCATCATGAACTAAAATATCCCAGACTTAGTGAAAATCGCTAAGTCTCTGAAATCTGCAATCTCAGGTACCTCTCTTCGCAAGCTTGCACAAGACAACACACACATCCTAAAAATACATGGGTGGCACCTCTGGAAAGAAGACAAAATGCTTAACAACTCATCCCAAAGGGGCACAGACATATCATGCACGAATTAAACATGGCAAAAATGACAAAAGTGCATGATGAACTAACGGATCTGCAATCTAACTCACGAAGCCTCCTTCTAATAGCATTTTGGGTATCAAGATGACCTCAAATGCAAATGATGCAATGGAATGAAATGATGCACATGTCGAGACGAAGACTTTGATATATCATATGCCCAAAACGGAGCTACGGATAAGGAGATACGGGTCCTCGAGCAGGAGCATATGGAGTAAAAAACTAGGGACTTAGAAAAATCGGAGGGGGGGTTAGGGTTTACTGTTCACGCGACCGGATCCAGATCGGGATCGCGGCGCGGAAGTCGAGGCGGCGCCGGCGGCGGAGCTCGAGCTCGCCGGAGCTGCGGGGTGCGCCGGCGGTGGAGGAGGTCGCCGGG